>NC_091287.1:286116876-286416876 GCF_032444005.1 Ranitomeya imitator
AGGAAAAAAGTAGTAGACCAGCCTACAATGCCCAAACTTGAAGCACGCAGATATATGAGGCCTGTCACGGAAATACCACACTGCCAAATAGGTGGCCTGTTTTTTTTAAAATGTTAAATAGTGATGTATAGAGTTGAGCGTCTTTTACTTTTTTAGGATCGAGTCGGCTTTCGCGAAACCCGACTTTGTCAAAAGTCGGGTCAGGTGAAATCGGCCGATTATTTCGAAAAGTCGGGGGCCGACCGAAACACAAAACCCAATGCAAGTCAATGGGGAATCAAAGTCGGCAGTGAGTGGAGGACAGGAAAACACCTACAGTGCCCATTTTAATGCCAAAACATCAATTCTTATTTCTTAAGCTTGTCAATCTTAATTTACTTTATAATAATAGTTAGGCATTGAAAACAGGGGGTCATTTGGCTAAAGTTGTGGGGGGGTAGGGCTGGTTCAAGATTTTCGTGGGCCTAGGAAACGCGGAATACGTCACGGCGGTGGAGCAGGGAGAGATAAGTATTTCAAATTTGCAAGTGCTGTGATCCTGAGCAAGCAGGGGGGGCCCACTCGTTGGCACTTGGCACTGGCACAGGGCCCCTCATAGTACGGAGGTGTGTTTGACTGCGGGTGGCGCCTCCCACTGCCAGAGACACTTTTGCATACTATGAGGGGTTCTGTGCCAGTGACGTCGCCAACGAGTATGCCCCCCCACATGATGAAGGAACCTGCACTTTCATCTGCACCTTCCTTTTTGTCCCCGTGTAAGGTGGTAGAGTATGTTTGAAGGGGAACTTCACTTTCAGCAGGGTCAGATTCAGGCTGTGTATAGTGCAAGGGGAATCAATGTACCAGCAGACTCATCTAGCAGTGGCTGGCCAATGGATAGGATGAGGAAGAAACAGAGATATAGGCCCAAATAATAAAGAAGGATAAATGCAGTTCAAAATTGGTAACATGACTAAACAGGCGGCATAGCTTTGTTCTGTGGAGGACAACTGTAATGAGTGGCACAGACACAGTTAGTAGGCCCAAAATAAAAAAAGTAGGCTAAATGCAGTTCAAAATTGGTAAAAGGACTAAACAGGCGGCTTTGCTTTGTTCAGTGGAGGACAACTGTAATGAGTGGCGCAGACACAGTTAGTAGGCCAAAAATAAAAAAGTTGGCTAAATGCAGTTCAAAATTTGTAACAGGATTAAACAGGCGGCCGAGCTTTGTTCAGTGGAGGACAACTGTAATGAGTGGCGTAGACACGGTTAGTAGGCCCAAATACAAAAGTAGGCTAAAAACAGTTCAAAATTGGTAACAGGACTAAACATGCTGCATAGCTAGGTACTGGGGTGGGCTCCTATGCTGAGTAGCAGACAGTGGTAGTAGGCACAAAGTATTAACTGGTCTAAATGGAGGACAGGGCCCCTGTATATTTTAACTATCATCTATCATTTCGACAAATTTGTATTGGCAGTGCCATTGAAGAATTGAACAGCACAGACTACACAGTGGTGGAGCAGAGAGAGGTAAGTATTGCAAGTGGTAGAGCACTGTTCGAGCTGGGGGGAACACTCTCTCATGGCCGGCGGTACTGGCACAGGGCCCCTCATATTACGATGGTGTATCTGACGTTGGTTGTGCACCACCACCATCAGAGACACTTCATTGTACTATGAGGGACCCTGTGCCGGTGCCGTCGCCCAAGAGTGGGCGTACCCACCTGTCCACGCAAACGGCACTCGCACCGGTGCTTGCGCCAGGTGGTGACCACGGCCATGTGGGGGGAGTCAGCCCATTGAGGGAGGTATAAATATGGCCTATGGTGGACATTCAGCAGCTGCAAATGGCGGAATTGGAGAAGTCAGTAAGAGGAGGCCAAAAGCAAGACATTTTTCTGGCAAGCTACGTGTCAGCAGGGGAGGTTGGGGCAAAATAATTTGAAATCCATGATTGGTTCATTTTAATGAAGGTTAGATTATCAATATTCTGGGTAGCCATACGTGTCCATTTTTCGGTCAGTATCGAACCAGCAGCACTGAAGACCCTTTCTGATAGCACACTAGAAGCAGGGCAAGCGAGCTCCTGTAATGCATATTCTGCCAATTCAGGTCAGGTGTCTATTTTAGATGCCCAGTAATCAAAGGGGAATGACCTGAGAGGGAGAACATCGATAAGGGAGGAAAAGTGTCGTCAAGTTTTTTGGTGGTGTGAACAGATTCCTACAGACTTATTCAATGTGCAAGTAGCCCATGTGTTTCTGGTTATACGACAAACTAACAGGACAGAAGTATATCCACTTTGTGAGAATTTGAATCTCACTTTTTTGGGGGGAGACTGAACCAAAACTCAGGCCCAGTGTATAAAGCAACACAATGTAAGTGGCAGAAAGTGGCTGGAAGATATATGAAAAAATACAAGGACTGTAGTACAATTTCAATCTCCCTACAATGATCTCAGGAAAAGTATGGCAGCAATAAAAAGGAATGCTGCACACAAAAGTGTGGACAAATAAACAAGATAACTGCAGAAAAGAGCAGCAGGATTTTTTCTTTTTTTAAAAAGCAGTTGGTTTGCACAGCGGCATGCAAACAGCAATGCAGCTATCAGGGAGCCTTATAAGGCAGCCTAAATAAGCTACAGAGCTGATGCACAAAAATATAGCCTCCACTGTCCCTGCAAACAAATGGTGGTGTTGGACAGTGGAAATCGCTACAGCACAAGCAGTTTCGGGGCTTAATCTTCCCTCCCTACCTAAATCCCTTCTTCTGATGAAGCTGCGGCAACCTCTCCCTATGCTACGATCGGCAGAAGTAAGATGGTGGTCGGCGTGCATGCCCCTTTATAGCCCTTGTGATGCCGCAGAAAGCAAGCCAATCACTGTCATGCCCTTCTCTAAGATGTTGGGGACCGAGACCTATGTCATCACGCTGCCCACACTCTGCATCCTCCTTCGTTGGCTGAAAAATGACGCTGAAAGCGTCATATGAAACGCGACTTTGGCGCGAAGATCGCCGACCTTATGGCTGATCCCACACTAGGATCGGGTCGGCTTTCATGAAACCCGACTTTGCCGAAAGTCGGCAATTCTTGAATTTGTCCGATCTGTTTCGCTCAACCCTAGTGCTGTATATAATTGGAATAACAGACAGGAAAAAAGTGGTGAACTGGCATACAATGCCCAAACTTGGATCTCGCAGATATATGAGGCCTGTCATGGAAATACCACACTGCCAAATGTGGGGCCTGTTTTTTGTAAAATGCAAAATAGTGATGTATATAAGTAGAGTAACAGACAGCAAAAACAGTGGCAAAACGGCCTAAAATGCTTAAACTTGGAGCACGTGGATACATAAGGCCATTGTTGAATTTAAAACACAAAAAAGTGACATAAGGATAGCACACACAACTATGCTACGTATGCCTGACAAACTATGATTTTTAAACAGGCTTCAGTCTGACAGAACACACTATATTTTTTTGGGTTGGGTGAATTTTGGGGAAAAAAAATGCAACTAGGTATATAGTAAAGAAACTGCAGCAGCAGAAAGTTATGGAGCTTTGGGAGGGATGCAGTGGGAGCAGTGTACCCACATACAATGCCTGCAGGCCTTGCACTGATGTGGATATGCTGTGCCCTGCCCACCTAGCGCTGCAATATTGGGACCCATGAATTAGCCCTAAAAAGGACTGTTGGTTTCTCAGGAGTTGTGGATTTAACAGTTGCAGACCTACAATAATGGCAGCAGCTCTCCCTACTCTGGCTGAATCTGGAGCTTAATGCAGTGAGCAGGGTGGCGCCTAGTCTCTTATACACGCGTTGATGCTGTGCGGCCATGCCAATCACTGCACGACCACAACAAAGATGGCTGTGGCGTTTCCTTGCCTCTCAGACAATCACTGCAGCGTGATTGTTTCTCTAAAGTCCGCTAAAAATGCTGGGTAGAGACACCAGTTACCGCCGGATAATCCCGGAAATATTCGGTGCTTGCCAAGTACACCGAGCATAGTGATACTCGGGCGATTATCGAGTAGTGGTGAGCACGTTCGCTCATCACTAATTATGAGTCATCTGAAGATGAAGATGTGGAAGAAGCAGATGAGATTTCAAATACCGAAAGTCTTCACAGTTCTGATTATCAGGATTCTTGTAACACAGAAAATTACATATTTTCTAGAGTGACTGATATTCCTTGGTGTAAAAATCCTCCACACCCACGTAGACGTCAAAACTCAAATATTCTCACTGAAAAGCATGGCCTTACACAAAAGTCTGAAGATATCCAGAGAATTGATGACAGCTTTTGCTTGATGCTCTCTGAAGATTCTTATAGACATTATTGTGCAGCAGTCAAATGAAGAGCTATCTAGGGTGATAGAATAATGGAATGAAGATCACCCGAACAGCAAAAAGTCTTTTGTTACAACAAATAGTGTTGAAATGAAAGTGTATTTTGAGTTGCTGCTTTATTGTGGTGTTTTTCACAAAAGCAACGAAAATGCACACAATTTGTGAACCACAAATGAAGTATTTGAGCATAACATATATGCTGCAACAATGTCTAGAAATCGATTGCAACTACTGTTCAGCGTAATTCGATTTCATGACAAAAGCACACGTGCTGCAAGTCAGTTTATTGTATTGCATAAAATGTCTTATTTTTTCAGATTCAATAAAATATATATAACATCACAAATCTCTTTGATTTTCGATAGCAACTAATGGCAGAAAAACAATGATGGAAATCTAAAATTTCTATGGAGTAAAAAAATACCGCATTTGGAACTCCAAAGGTGCATTTTTACATGGAAGTCTGATGGCTAAGCTATACAGGTTAATATAAACTAAAAGGTAGCAGTTCTGTGGATTTGGATCTGGACAATTAGGATTGTACTCTATCAGCCTAATTCATCAAGCATGGCAATTTCATTGCCAGTGTTGATGACGTGGAAATTTGGAGTCAGATGCTCTTGATTCATGAAGAGGGGCATGCGTAACGAGTAGCATGAATCTCCATGCACCATGATAGAAATCTTACTCCAATACCTGACTGGAGTGAGATTTTTAGCATGCAGAACACCACAGCTTGTTATGACATAAACAAGATGTTAAGTCACACATCCCCAATGTGCTCCTGTGCTAACCCAGGTTCATCCATTATGGTAGAGCTGGAGGAAACTGCCAACATTTTCTGACTATATGTTGTACAAATTATTCATTGTATTAATTTTTGAGGAGTGAAACACAATGCAGATGATAGGCTACAAAATGTGGTCTTGACCCCCTTAAACGCTAGACGACACCATGTTGCAAAGTGTGCATGAAACTCCCTCTGTTGCAAAATGTTTTTATCCCAGGGCATGCTATTAAAAAGAGGGACATGATTGATACCTTTCAATATGTTAAAAGCTTAAATAATGGTAACGAGTTAAGCAGAATGTACACACAAACGATTCAGCATATCTCTTTGTATTATATGCTATTCTGTTCAATATATCATATTTTATGTTTGTATTAGTTTACTTTTATCCCCACTATAAAATAATAAGATTATACATTATTAATATACCAAGCATAGCAAAGTCTTCTGAGCATGTGAATTAAGCAAATCTTCCATATTATTAACACAATTTTCATTATTTCAGGTTGTTACTCTTTATGATTTAGATTTCAGAATTGTACAGAGTTTGATGCTCATTTAACTTTATTGAAGATGTAATTTCTCTAAAAATATTTTCTTTCTTAATAATTTCAAATTTATAATTTGCTAAGCATTTCAGAAAGTAATTGCACATCCCATAAACTCTAACAATCTTAGGAACAATCAATTATCAAAACTGTCGTAATCAGCATTGTTGAGACAAAATAAGCACTCCACAAGTGTGACTCAGATAAGTGACTGGAATGAAGAATATGTGTAATAATTCAAATAGCCTAGAATGCCTCACTTTCACAATATGTATGCATTACTAAACAAAAGAAACATTCAATAGACTATTCATATGCAGTTGATTAGAAAATCACATTAGCAAACTTACCAACACTTACAAATTAAAATATTGATATTTTAACTATCCAAATTGGAATTTCTTAAAATGCCAAAATACTGAGTAATAATATCCACTTTTTTCCAAGATTTACTTTAAGTCTGGCCCTTTTGAGCTCAAGTTTCTAGAGCTGTTCAGGGAAAATTGAGACTGTTGGTAAGTATGTATTAGTAATAGTGAGGAATGCATTAACACTCAATCACAACTTTTGCACTGTCATTTTGTTTCTACTGTTACATTGCTTATAGAAAATGATAAAATAGTGGTTAACATTATACAATATCAATTCATGACTGACAGGATTGTCTACCTTACAAGAAGGATGAGCTATCAAAAGCAGAAGAGAGAAATTCAGCAGAGTTTAAGGTGCACATAAACCTTTGAGATTTGACTGTGTACTATACAATTTGCTTGTCACTTATATGTCACCATTACTGTTTTTTTTCCTGGTAACCAACTGCAAGGCTAGTAGGAGTAGTTATCACTAGTGATGAGTGAACGTGCTCGCCACTATTCGATACTCACCCGAGTATCAGTGTACTCGGCGTACTCGGTGAACACCGAGCATTTCCGAGATTATTCGGCGGTAACAGGTGTCTTCACCCAGCATTTTTGGCAGACTTTAGAGACCAAATCACACTGCAGGGATTGTCTGCCAGGCCATGAAACGCAGCAGCCATCTTTGTTGTGGACGTGCAGTGATTGGCCTGGCTGCACAGCATCATCCTGCATATAAGAGACCTGGCGCCGCCCTGCTCGCCGCATTAATCTCCAGATTCAGCCAGAGTAGGAAGAGCTGCTGTCGAGATAGGGTAAGAATCGTGGCTTTTACAGTTAGTGTAGATCTGCAACTCTTAAATCCACAACTCCTGAGAAACCAACAGTCCTTTTTAGGACTAATTCGTGAGTCCTGATATTGCAGTACTAGGTAGGCAGGGCATGGCATATCCTATCCACACCAGTGCAAGGCCTACAAACACTGTATGTGCATACATAGCTTCCACTGCATCTCTCCCTAAGCTCCGTAACTGTCTGCTTCTGCTGCAGCTTTACTATATACCTAGTTGCAATTTTTTTCCCCAAAATTAATCTCAAAAAAAGAATATACAGCCTGTTCTGTTAGACAGAGGGCTGTTTAAAAATCATAGATTTTCAGAAATATATAGCATAGTTGTGTGTGCTAGCCTTGTTCTACAATTTTTTGTGTGTTTTAAATTCACCAAAAAAGGCCTCATATATATGTGTGCTCCAAGTTTGGGCATTTTAGGCCATTTTGCCACTGTTTTTTGCTGTCTGTTACTCTGTCTGATATACAGTTAGGTCCATATATTTTTGGACAGAGACAACATTTTTCTAATTTTGGTTACAGACATTGCCACTAGGGTTGAGCGAAACGGGTCGAACATTTTCAAAAGTCGCCGACTTTTGACAAAGTCGGGTTTCATGAAACCCGATCCGACCCCTGTGCGGGGTCGGCCATGCGGTACGCGACTTTCGCGCCAAAGTCGCGTTTCAATGACGCGAAAAGCGCCATTTCTCAGCCAATGAAGGTAAACGCAGAGTGTGGGCAGCGTGATGACATAGGTCCTGGTCCCCACCATCTTAGAGAAGGGCATTGCAGTGATTGGCTTGCTGTCTGCGGCGTCACAGGGGCTATAAAGGGGAGTTCCCGCCGACCGCCATGTTACTGCTGCTGATCTGAGCTTAGGGAGAGGTTGCTGCCGCTTCGTCAGAAGCAGGGATAGCGTTAGGCAGGGTCCATTAACCACCAAACCGCTTGTGCTGTAGCGATTTCCACTGCCCAACACCACCTTCGGTGTGCAGGGACAGTGGAAGCTACATTTTTTTTTTTTTTCCCCTCAGCGCTGTAGCTCATTGGGCTGCCCTAGAAGGCTCCCTGATAGCTGCATTGCTGTGTGTACGCCGCTGTGCAAACCAACTGCTTTTTTCAAAGCACAAATCCTCTTGTTCCTTCCTTTCTGCACAGCTATCTTGTTTGTTTGTCCACACTTTTTATTTAATTTGTGCATCAGTCCACTCCTTATTGCTGCCTGCCATACCTGGCTGAGATTACTGCAGGGAGATAGTAATTGAAGGACAGTTCCTTTTTATTTTTTTTTTTGTGGGAGATTAAGATTGGCATTTCTGCTAGAGTGCCATCCCTGTCTGTGTCATCTCTCACTCAGTGGGCCATAGAAAGCCTATTTATTTTTTTGCTTGATTTTGGTTCTAAAATCTACCTGAAAAAATCACTACATCAATCAGTGGGAGAAAAATATTGGCCTCAGGGCTTGTGTGCCACTCCTTACTCCTATGTGTGCCATCTCTCAGTGGGCCATAGAAAGCCTATTTATTTTTTTGCTTGATTTGAGTTCCAAAATCTACCTGAAAAAATCAATAAATCAATCAGTGGGAGATTAATATTGGCCTTTGGGCTTGTGTGCCAGTCCTAAGCGTGCCATCTCTCTCTCTCAGATAGTGGGCCATAGAAAGCCTATTTATAATTTTTTTTATTGGGTTTATAAATTTTCCCTGGAAAAAAAAAAAAGTGGGAGATTAATATTGGCCTCTGGGCTTGTGTGCCAGTCCTGAGCGTGCCATCTCTCTCACAAATAGTGGGCCATAGAAAGCCTATTTATTTTTTTGCTTGATTTGAGTTCCAAAATCTACCTGAAAAAATCAATAAATCAATCAGTGGGAGATTAATATTGGCCTTTGGGCTTGTGTGCCAGTCCTAAGCGTGCCATCTCTCTCTCTCAGATAGTGGGCCATAGAAAGCCTATTTATTATTTTTTTTATTGGGTTTATAAATTTTCCCTGGAAAAAAAAAAAAAAGTGGGAGATTAATATTGGCCTCTGGGCTTGTGTGCCAGTCCTGAGCGTGCCATCTCTCTCACAAATAGTGGGCCATAGAAAGCCTATTTATTTTTTTGGTTGATTTGGGTTCTAAATTCTACCTGAAAAAATCAATAAATCAATCAGTGGGAGATAAATATTGGCCTCTGGGCTTGTGTGCCACTCCTGACTCCTGTGTGCGTCCTCTCTCACTCAGTGGGCCCTAGAAAGCCTATTTTTTGTTTTATTTGTTTTCTAAATTCTCCCTGAAAAAATCATTTTATTTTATTTGGTTTCTAAATTATTCCTGAAAAAAATCATTTTTTTTGTATTTTTTTTTTCTAAAGTCTCCCTGAAAAAACAAAAAAAAACAAATCAGTGGGAGATTAATATTGCCCTTTCTGCTTGTGTGCCAGTCTTGACTCCTGGGTGTGCCATCTCTCTCTCTCCAATTGTGGTCCATAGAAAGCCTATTAATTTTTTTGCTTGATTTGGGTTCCAAAATCTACCTGAAAAAATCACTTAATCAATCAGTGGGAGATAAATATTGGCCTCTGGGCTTGTGTGCCACTCCTGACTCCTGTGTGCGTCCTCTCTCACTCAGTGGGCCCTAGAAAGCCTATTTTTTGTTTTATTTGTTTTCTAAATTCTCCCTGAAAAAAATCATTTTATTTTATTTGGTTTCTAAATTATTCCTGAAAAAAATCATTTTTTTTGTATTTTTTTTTTCTAAAGTCTCCCTGAAAAAAAAAAAAAAAACCAATCAGTGGGAGATTAATATTGCCCTTTCTGCTTGTGTGCCAGTCTTGACTCCTGGGTGTGCCATCTCTCTCTCTCCAATTGTGGTCCATAGAAAGCCTATTAATTTTTTTGCTTGATTTGGGTTCCAAAATCTACCTGAAAAAATCACTTAATCAATCAGTGGGAGATTAATATTGGCCTCTGGGCTTGTGTGCCAGTCCTGAGCGTGCCATCTCTCTCACAAATAGTGGGCCATAGAAAGCCTATTTATTTTTTTGGTTGATTTGGGTTCTAAATTCTACCTGAAAAAATCAATAAATCAATCAGTGGGAGATAAATATTGGCCTCTGGGCTTGTGTGCCACTCCTGACTCCTGTGTGCGTCCTCTCTCACTCAGTGGGCCCTAGAAAGCCTATTTTTTGTTTTATTTGTTTTCTAAATTCTCCCTGAAAAAATCATTTTATTTTATTTGGTTTCTAAATTATTCCTGAAAAAAATCATTTTTTTTGTATTTTTTTTTTCTAAAGTCTCCCTGAAAAAAAAAAAAAAACAAATCAGTGGGAGATTAATATTGCCCTTTCTGCTTGTGTGCCAGTCTTGACTCCTGGGTGTGCCATCTCTCTCTCTCCAATTGTGGTCCATAGAAAGCCTATTAATTTTTTTGCTTGATTTGGGTTCCAAAATCTACCTGAAAAAATCACTTAATCAATCAGTGGGAGATAAATATTGGCCTCTGGGCTTGTGTGCCACTCCTGACTCCTGTGTGCGTCCTCTCTCACTCAGTGGGCCCTAGAAAGCCTATTTTTTGTTTTTTTTGTTTTCTAAATTCTCCCTGAAAAAATCATTTTATTTTATTCGGTTTCTAAATTATTCCTGAAAAAAAATCATTTTTTTTGTATTTTTTTTTTCTAAAGTCTCCCTGAAAAAAAAAAAAAATCAAATCAGTGGGAGATTAATATTTCCCTTTCTGCTTGTGTGCCAGTCTTGACTCCTGGGTGTGCCATCTCTCTCTCTCCAATTGTGGGCCATAGAAAGCCTATTAATATTTTTGCTTGATTTGGGTTCCAAAATCTACCTGAAAAAATCACTAAATCAATCAGTGGGAGATAAATATTGGCCTCTGGGCTTGTGTGCCAGTCCTGAGCGTGCCAACTCTCTCACAAATAGTGGGCCATAGAAAGCCTATTTATTTTTTTGGTTGATTTGGGTTCTAAATTCTACCTGAAAAAATCAATAAATCAATCAGTGGGAGATAAATATTGGCCTCTGGGCTTGTGTGCCACTCCTGACTCCTGTGTGCGTCCTCTCTCACTCAGTGGACCCTAGAAAGCCTATTTTTTGTTTTATTTGTTTTCTAAATTCTCCCTGAAAAAATCATTTTATTTTATTTGGTTTCTAAATTATTCCTGAAAAAAATCATTTTTTTTGTATTTTTTTTTTCTAAAGTCTCCCTGAAAAAAAAAAAAAAAAACAAATCAGTGGGAGATTAATATTGCCCTTTCTGCTTGTGTGCCAGTCTTGACTCCTGGGTGTGCCATCTCTCTCTCTCCAATTGTGGGCCATAGAAGGCCTATTAATTTTTTTGCTTGATTTGGGTTCCAAAATCTACCTGAAAAAATCACTTAATCAATCAGTGGGAGATAAATATTGGCCTCTGGGCTTGTGTGCCACTCCTGACTCCTGTGTGCGTCCTCTCTCACTCAGTGGGCCCTAGAAAGCCTATTTTTTGTTTTATTTGTTTTCTAAATTCTCCCTGAAAAAATCATTTTATTTTATTTGGTTTCTAAATTATTCCTGAAAAAAATCATTTTTTTTGTATTTTTTTTTTCTAAAGTCTCCCTGAAAAAAAAACAAAAAAACAAATCAGTGGGAGATTAATATTGCCCTTTCTGCTTGTGTGCCAGTCTTGACTCCTGGGTGTGCCATCTCTCTCTCTCCAATTGTGGGCCATAGAAAGCCTATCAATTTTTTTGCTTGATTTGGGTTCCAAAATCTACCTGAAAAAATCACTTAATCAATCAGTGGGAGATAAATATTGGCCTCTGGGCTTGTGTGCCACTCCTGACTCCTGTGTGCGTCCTCTCTCACTCAGTGGGCCCTAGAAAGCCTATTTTTTGTTTTATTTGTTTTCTAAATTCTCCCTGAAAAAATCATTTTATTTTATTCAGTTTCTAAATTATTCCTGAAAAAAATCTTTTTTTTTGTATTTTTTTTTCTAAAGTCTCCCTGAAAAAAAAAACAAAAAAACAAATCAGTGGGAGATTAATATTGCCCTTTCTGCTTGTGTGCCAGTCTTGACTCCTGGGTGTGCCATCTCTCTCTCTCCAATTGTGGGCCATAGAAAGCCTATTAATTTTTTTCCTTGATTTGGGTTCCAAAATCTACCTGAAAAAATCACTAAATCAATCAGTGGGAGATAAATATTGGCCTCTGGGCTTGTGTGCCAGTCCTGAGCGTGCCATCTCTCTCACAAATAGTGGGCCATAGAAAGCCTATTTATTTTTTTGGTTGATTTGGGTTCTAAATTCTACCTGAAAAAATCAATAAATCAATCAGTGGGAGATAAATATTGGCCTCTGGGCTTGTGTGCCACTCCTGACTCCTGTGTGCGTCCTCTCTCACTCAGTGGGCCCTAGAAAGCCTATTTTTTGTTTTATTTGTTTTCTAAATTCTCCCTGAAAAAATCATTTTATTTTATTTGGTTTCTAAATTATTCCTGAAAAAAATCATTTTTTTTGTATTTTTTTTTTCTAAAGTCTCCCTGAAAAAAAAAAAAAAAAACAAATCAGTGGGAGATTAATATTGCCCTTTCTGCTTGTGTGCCAGTCTTGACTCCTGGGTGTGCCATCTCTCTCTCTCCAATTGTGGGCCATAGAAAGCCTATTAATTGTTTTGCTTGATTTGGGTTCCAAAATCTACCTGAAAAAATCACTTAATCAATCAGTGGGAGATAAATATTGGCCTCTGGGCTTGTGTGCCACTCCTGACTCCTGTGTGCGTCCTCTCTCACTCAGTGGGCCCTAGAAAGCCTATTTTTTGTTTTATTTGTTTTCTAAATTCTCCCTGAAAAAATCATTTTATTTTATTTGGTTTCTAAATTATTCCTGAAAAAAATCATTTTTTTTGTTTTTTTTTTTTCTAAAGTCTCCATGAAAAAAAAACAAAAAAACAAATCAGTGGGAGATTAATATTGCCCTTTCTGCTTGTGTGCCAGTCTTGACTCCTGGGTGTGCCATCTCTCTCTCTCCAATTGTGGGCCATAGAAAGCCTATTAATTTTTTTGCTTGATTTGGGTTCCAAAATCTACCTGAAAAAATCACTTAATCAATCAGTGGGAGATAAATATTGGCCTCTGGGCTTGTGTGCCACTCCTGACTCCTGTGTGCGTCCTCTCTCACTCAGTGGGCCCTAGAAAGCCTATTTTTTGTTTTATTTGTTTTCTAAATTCTCCCTGAAAAAATCATTTTATTTTATTTGGTTTCTAAATTATTCCTGAAAAAAAATCATTTTTTTTGTATTTTTTTTTTCTAAAGTCTCCCTGAAAAAAAAAAAAAACAACAAATCAGTGGGAGATTAATATTGCCCTTTCTGCTTGTGTGCCAGTCTTGACTCCTGGGTGTGCCATCTCTCTCTCTCCAATTGTGGGCCATAGAAAGCCTATTAATTTTTTTGCTTGATTTGGGTTCCAAAATCTACCTGAAAAAATCACTTAATCAATCAGTGGGAGATAAATATTGGCCTCTGGGCTTGTGTGCCACTCCTGACTCCTGTGTGCGTCCTCTCTCACTCAGTGGGCCCTAGAAAGCCTATTTTTTGTTTTATTTGTTTTCTAAATTCTCCCTGAAAAAAATCATTTTATTTTATTCGGTTTCTAAATTATTCCTGAAAAAAATCATTTTTTTTGTATTTTTTTTCTCTAAAGTCTCCCTGAAAAAAAAAAAAAAATCAAATCAGTGGGAGATTAATATTGCCCTTTCTGCTTGTGTGCCAGTCTTGACTCCTGGGTGTGCCATCTCTCTCTCTCCAATTGTGGGCCATAGAAAGCCTATTAATTTTTTTGCTTGATTTGGGTTCCAAAATCTACCTGAAAAAATCACTTAATCAATCAGTGGGAGATAAATATTGGCCTCTGGGCTTGTGTGCCACTCCTGACTCCTGTGTGCGTCCTCTCTCACTCAGTGGGCCCTAGAAAGCCTATTTTTTGTTTTTTTTGTTTTCTAAATTCTCCCTGAAAAAATCATTTTATTTTATTCGGTTTCTAAATTATTCCTGAAAAAAAATCATTTTTTTTGTATTTTTTTTTTCTAAAGTCTCCCTGAAAAAAAAAAAAATCAAATCAGTGGGAGATTAATATTGCCCTTTCTGCTTGTGTGCCAGTCTTGACTCCTGGGTGTGCCATCTCTCTCTCTCCAATTGTGGGCCATAGAAAGCCTATTAATTTTTCTCTGATCGCCCATGACGGCACCACGGAGAGAGGGGATCCGCCCACCAAGGACAGGAAACCTACGGATAAAAAGGCGGTACCACTCTCCTGCATCAGTTGGTTTCCTGTCCTTGATGGGAGACCTATGGACTTACCAGTCATCGTTGGAATTCCGGGGCCAACCAGTCCTATTCAGGCAGCTGGGGTCCCTCTGCCTCGGCTAGGGTGGTGACCCGAAGCGCCACCGCTGGGAGCTGTGAGCCGACAGGGTGTGCGGGGGAGGTGACAAGGAATTCGCGGTCACCTCCCCAGGTAAGATGCAGCAGCGACAACATCCAGGGGGGGTCCCTCTGTGGTTGTGGGAGGTGCAGCGCAACCCTCCCTAAAAACTAGCATAAGTCTGCACGCTGCACTGCCATCGGGCGTGCAGAAAAAGCGCTACAGGGCTGCATAGGACTGGGTGTGCCGGTCAGCAGCGCCTTTCTGCCTCCAGCACGCCGGGATCTAGGTGGTCTCGCGGTGCGCTTGTGCGCCGGAATATGCAGGCTTCCGACCGGGTGCTTGTGCGTTCCATGCAGGCGCCGGTGTATTTCCGGGTGCGTTCTGCGCAGGCGCCGGCGGGACTTCCGGCCGGGCGCCTGTTGCGCTCTGCGCAGGCGCCGGCGGGGTTCCGGCCGGGCGCTGGGGCGCATGCAGCGGCCGGTATGTTTCCGGCCGGACGCTTAGCACAGGTTCCGGCGGATCTGCCGGCCGGGCGCCTGGTGCGCTCTGCGCAGGCGCCGGCGTGGCCCGGCCGTCAGTTTGGTACGATTTGCGCAGGCGCTAGCAGGCGGCTGTTAGGGACCATGTAGGAGTTATTGCGCAGGCGCCGGCGTTCAGCGCTCGCTTCTGCGCAGGTGCGGACAGCGGGAGGATTCAAATAGGAGAATCTACTTCCTCCCAGTGGCTCTGCAGTAAAAAGCAGGAGCCTCAAGAGATAAAAGCGCTAGCTCAGCCAAGCTCGAGGCAGCATCTGCAAACAGCAGCAGTATGAGTAATCCGGCATCACCTTTGCCCGAATCACCTCCACCTGCAACATCGCCACAGCAGCAGCAGCAAAAAAGGCGACAGCAGAAGGAACACCAGGACACCAGCAAGGAACGCCAAAGGTCTCAACACAGTAAGGAGTCCAGTACGGCGTCGGGGAGAAAGCCAGAGGCAGAAAACCCCCAACCGGTATTTATGGGTCCTGGAGGTGGTAAGTGGATCTTCGTGAATGTCAGAGACAGTAAGAGTGTTATTTGTCTCTTTTAGGGGAGGAAAAGCGTAGCTAAAACTAAGCACAAAAGTTGCGCCATCTGTAGAGAGGATCTTCCACCTACATGGGATAAGAGACTATGCAATACCTGCATTCAGCAGACTGTATCTGAAAACCTTCCAGGGTTTGCAACAGATCTTAAAACCCTAATTAAGGAGCAAGTGGAGGACACCTTTAGGTCACTGAAAAGTGGGAAAAAAAGGAGGAAGTCCAAACACAGGTCCCCATCTCCGGTCTCAAAATCCGAAAGTGATAGTGAGAGTTCAAGGTCTTCACCCTCCTCTGATTCATCTGCATCATCTACTTCTTCCTCTGGGGGACATAATTGTTTCCCTCTAGAGGATACTGATGGCCTCATAAAGGCGGTGAGAAGTACCATGGGGTTGGTAGACTCCCATCCTAAAAAAACAGTACAAGACATCATGTTTGGGGGCCTAGAACAGAAAAAGAGAAGAGCTTTCCCGCTTAACGAAGCAATCGCGGCCTTGATTAAGAAGGAATGGAAGAAGCCCATGAGGAAGACTCTCTTGACGCCAAAAAGGAAATACCCCTTTGAGGAGGAATCATGCTCCTTTTGGGAAAAGGCCCCCAAATTAGATGTAGCGATTGCTAAAGCCTCAAAGAAATTCGCCCTCCCGTTTGAGGACATGGGGGTTCTAAAAGACCCCATGGACAAGAAGGCAGATGCCTTTCTCAAAGGGTCCTGGGAGGCAGCAGGAGGAGGCCTGAAGCCAGCAGTTGCAGCAGCATGTACTTCACGCTCGCTGATGATCTGGCTAAACCAACTAGAAGGTCAATTGAAGTGGAAAACTTCCCGGGACTCAATTCTAAACACACTACCCGTAATGAGAGGGGCCGCGGCTTTCCTAGCCGACGCCTCGGCCGACTCCATCAGGCTATCCGCCAGAGCAGCAGTGTTTGCTAATGCGGCTAGACGTGCTCTCTGGCTTAAGAATTGGCCGGGCGAGCTACAGACAAAAACGAAATTGTGCACCATCCCTTGTGAAGGAGAGTTTCTGTTCGGGTCAACTCTAGATGACATCCTGGAAAAAGCAGGAGACAAGAAAAAGTCCTTCCCCTCTCTGGGTCTCCCCTCTTATAGAAAGCCCTTTCGGAACAAGAGGTTTTTCCGTAAGAACCCAGGGAGAGGCCAGGGGAAGTGGGAAGATAAGAAGACGAAGAATAAAGGGTTCATCTTTAACAAAAACCACGGAGCAAAAATGGGGTGTTCCCAAAATAGATCTCTTCGCGAGCCATTTAAACAAAAAAGTAGCCTCCTTTTGCTCCCTATCTTCCCTGGGGAACCCAGTAGCTGTGGACGCGTTCCTGATCCCCTGGGGTCATCATCTGGTCTATGCCTTTCCTCCCCTCTTTCTGATTCCAGCAGTGCTGAGGAAGATTCGGGAGGACGGGGCGCTGGTCATCTTAATTGCCCCGTTCTGGCCGAAGAGACCTTGGTTCTCATGGATGAGGAAAAAGTCAATATCCGACCCTTGGGTATTACCAGACCTCCGGGATCTGTTGTCACAGGGCCCTATCTGTCATCCACAAGTCAAGAACTTGCACTTGACAGCCTGGCTCTTGAGAGGAAAATATTAGAAAACAGAGGGTTCTCTTCGGGGTTAATTTCAACTCTGTTAAAAAGTAGGAAGCCGGTTACAACGAAACAGTACGGCAAAATATGGAAAAAGTTCCTGTCCTTTTCAGGTGCAAAAATAGGGAAAGAGATTCCCATCAATTCCATATTAGAGTTCCTACAAAATGGCCTGGATATGGGGTTAGCCACCAGCACACTAAAAGTTCACGTGGCAGCATTAGGAGCCCTATTTAATTTTGACCTAGCTTCAAATAGATGGATCTCTAGATTAATTAAGGCAGCAGGAAGATCTAGGCCTCTACCAGTAAAAGTGGTTCCTCAATGGGACTTAAACGTGGTCCTTAAAGCACTGACTAGTCCTCCATTCGAACCATTGCATGAATCTACTATAAAAACGCTATCCCTCAAAACCGCTCTATTAGTTGCACTCACTTCTGCCCGTAGGGTCAGTGACTTACAAGCTCTATCAGCCTGCCTTCCTCACACACAATTTCTAGAGGATAGGGTTATTCTAAAAACAGACCCAGCATATCTCCCGAAAGTGGCTTCAAAATTTCACAGGTCTCAAGAGATATCTCTCCCCTCCTTCTACCCCAATCCTAAGAACGAGGAGGAACAAACACTACATACACTAGATGTAAGGAGATGTCTCTTACACTACCTAGAAGTCACTAGAGAGAGTAGGGAGGATTCCTCTCTGTTTGTGTGTTTTCAGGGTCCCCGGAAGGGGAAAAAAGCATCTAAGGCCACCATAGCAAGATGGATCACAGACGCCATCAGTCTATCTTATTCAGCAAGTGGGATGTCCGTTCCTGGGGAGGTTAAGGCTCACTCAACGAGGGCAGTAGCAACTTCCTGGGCGGAGAAGGCCGGAGCTTCCATAGACCAGATATGTAGAGCTGCTAACTGGTCCTCACCATCCACATTCTATAGGCACTATAGATTGGACCTAATCTCCTCTTCAGACCTTACTTTCGGTAAAAGGGTTCTGGAGGCGGTGGTCCCTCCCTGAATGTACCATCTATTCAAATCTCTCCGTGGTGCCGTCATGGGCGATCAGAGAAAAATATAGTTCTTACCGATAACGGTATTTCTCTGAGCCCATGACGGCACCCGTACATTCCCTCCCTTCACTTATGGGTGTACACCTTGAAATAGTGCCATAATCCATTTATAGTTGGAATTCACGCGGTATCTGGTTATGCTAAGCAGTTAAAATTATTTTTCAAATGTCTTAGTAGTCTCCCATCGTTATCTATGTAAACAAACTGATGCAGGAGAGTGGTGCCGCCTTTTTATCCGTAGGTTTCCTGTCCTTGGTGGGCGGATCCCCTATCTCCGTGGTGCCGTCATGGGCTCAGAGAAATACCGTTATCGGTAAGAACTATATTTTTTTGCTTGATTTGGGTTCCAAAATCTACCTGAAAAAATCACTAAATCAATCAGTGGGAGATAAATATTGGCCTCTGGGCTTGTGTGCCAGTCCTGAGCGTGCCATCTCTCTCACAAATAGTGGGCCATAGAAAGCCTATTTATTTTTTTGGTTGATTTGGGTTCTAAATTCTACCTGAAAAAATCAATAAATCAATCAGTGGGAGATAAATATTGGCCTCTGGGCTTGTGTGCCACTCCTGACTCCTGTGTGCGTCCTCTCTCACTCAGTGGGCCCTAGAAAGCCTATTTTTTGTTTTATTTGTTTTCTAAATTCTCCCTGAAAAAATCATTTTATTTTATTTGGTTTCTAAATTATTCCTGAAAAAAATCATTTTTTTTGTATTTCTTTTTTCTAAAGTCTCCCTGAAAAAACAAAACAAAAACAAATCAGTGGGAGATTAATATTGCCCTTTCTGCTTGTGTGCCAGTCTTGACTCCTGGGTGTGCCATCTCTCTCTCTCCAATTGTGGGCCATAGAAGGCCTATTAATTTTTTTGCTTGATTTGGGTTCCAAAATCTACCTGAAAAAATCACTTAATCAATCAGTGGGAGATAAATATTGGCCTCTGGGCTTGTGTGCCACTCCTGACTCCTGTGTGCGTCCTCTCTCACTCAGTGGGCCCTAGAAAGCCTATTTTTTGTTTTATTTGTTTTCTAAATACTCCCTGAAAAAATCATTTTATTTTATTTGGTTTCTAAATTATTCCTGAAAAAAATCATTTTTTTTGTATTTTTTTTTTCTAAAGTCTCCCTGAAAAAAAAACAAAAAAACAAATCAGTGGGAGATTAATATTGCCCTTTCTGCTTGTGTGCCAGTCTTGACTCCTGGGTGTGCCATCTCTCTCTCTCCAATTGTGGGCCATAGAAAGCCTATCAATTTTTTTGCTTGATTTGGGTTCCAAAATCTACCTGAAAAAATCACTTAATCAATCAGTGGGAGATAAATATTGGCCTCTGGGCTTGTGTGCCACTCCTGACTCCTGTGTGCGTCCTCTCTCACTCAGTGGGCCCTAGAAAGCCTATTTTTTGTTTTATTTGTTTTCTAAATTCTCCCTGAAAAAATCATTTTATTTTATTCGGTTTCTAAATTATTCCTGAAAAAAATCATTTTTTTTGTATTTTTTTTTTCTAAAGTCTCCCTGAAAAAAAAACAAAAAAACAAATCAGTGGGAGATTAATATTGCCCTTTCTGCTTGTGTGCCAGTCTTGACTCCTGGGTGTGCCATCTCTCTCTCTCCAATTGTGGGCCATAGAAAGCCTATTAATTTTTTTGCTTGATTTGGGTTCCAAAATCTACCTGAAAAAATCACTTAATCAATCAGTGGGAGATAAATATTGGCCTCTGGGCTTGTGTGCCACTCCTGACTCCTGTGTGCGTCCTCTCTCACTCAGTGGGCCCTAGAAAGCCTATTTTTTGTTTTATTTGTTTTCTAAATTCTCCCTGAAAAAAATCATTTTATTTTATTCGGTTTCTAAATTATTCCTGAAAAAAATCATTTTTTTTGTATTTTTTTTTTCTAAAGTCTCCCTGAAAAAAAAAAAAAAAATCAAATCAGTGGGAGATTAATATTGCCCTTTCTGCTTGTGTGCCAGTCTTGACTCCTGGGTGTGCCATCTCTCTCTCTCCAATTGTGGACCATAGAAAGCCTATTAATTTTTTTGCTTGATTTGGGTTCCAAAATCTACCTGAAAAAATCACTTAATCAATCAGTGGGAGATAAATATTGGCCTCTGGGCTTGTGTGCCACTCCTGACTCCTGTGTGCGTCCTCTCTCACTCACTGGGCCCTAGAAAGGCTATTTTATGTTTTATTTGTTTTCTAAATTCTCCCTGAAAAAATCATTTCATTTTATTTGGTTTATAAATTCTTCCTTAAAAAATCATTTTTTTTTTTTTTCTAAAGTCTCCTTTTTAAAAAAAAAAACACAAATCAGTGGGAGATTAATATTTACATTTGCGCTTCAGTGACAGTCCTGCGTGTGTGGCATCTCTCTCATTTGTTGCCACCAACAACAGAGTGTGTAACATTGTGGCTGATTTTCGTTGTGGTCTCACCCACCTGTAAAGGGGTAGCTAAATCATACTGAAGTTATAGCTCACCGTGTAAGTTGTGTGACTGCAACAAATACCGTTAGTTTGGTAACGTTTTTAAAACAATGAGGAAGTCTGGTGGAAGAGGTCGTGGCCGGGGGCGTTCATTGTCAGCTGGTAATGAGGGTAGTGGTAGTGGTGGAGCATCAGGTGGTCGTGGGAAAAAAAATATTGCACCTAAGTCTGGAGCTGTGGAGCCAGGTTCGTCGTCTGGCTACACAAGGCCTCGAACGCTCCCTTTTCTGGGAGTAGGAAAACCGCTTTTAAAGCCGGAGCAGCAAGAGCAAGTTTTGGCTTATCTTGCTGACTCAGCCTCTAGCTCTTTTGCCTCCTCTCGTGAAACTGGTAAAAGTAAAAGCAGCGCGTCGTTAGTGGATGTTCACGGTCAGGGACAAGTCGCTTCCTTGTCCTCTTCAGCAAAAACAACAACAGAGAAGAATGCAGCAGGCGACACAACGGGTTGCTCCATGGAGCTCTTTACACATACCGTCCCTGGCTTAGAAAGTGAAGCAGTTAACAGTCCATGCCCATTACAAGTTGAATCTGACATGGAGTGCACTGATGCACAGCCACAGCCAGACTACTATGCTGGTCCTTTGACTCAGACCACAACATTGCCCTCGCAGGGTGCTGATCAAGAATCAGACCCTGATGAGACTTTGTTGCCCCATCACGAACGCTATACCACCGACCGACAAGGTGACACAGACGAAGTTGCACACGAGCTACAAGAAGAGGTAATAGATGACCCAGTTCTTGACCCCGATTGGCAGCCATTGGGGGAACAGGGTGCAGGCGGCAGCAGTTCTGAAGCGGAGGAGGAGGGGCCGCAGCAGGCATCAACATCGCAACAGGTTCCATCTGCCGGGCCCGTATCTTGCCCAAAACGCGTGGCAAAGTCAAAACCTGTTGGAGGACAGCGTGGCCATCCGGTTAAAGCTCAGTCTGCAATGCCTGAAAAGGTATCCGATGCTAGAAAGAGTGCAGTCTCGCATTTTTTTAAACAACATCCAATTGATCAGCGCAAAGTCATCTGTCAAAAATGTTCAACTACCTTAAGCAGAGGGCAGAATCTGAAAAGTCTCAATACAAGTTGCATGCATAGACATTTAACCACCATGCATTTGCAAGCTTGGACTAACTACCAAACGTCCCTTAAGGTTGTAGCACCCTCGGCCAATGAAGCTAGTCATCAACGCAACATCCCTTCCGGCAGTGTAGGGCCACCATTTTCTGCACCACCTGCAGTGTCTGTGCAGGTTTCTTTGCCAGGCCAAAGAAGTCAGGGTCAGGGAATCACCAGTTTTGTAGTAGGAAACACTGCATCTAGGGCACCGGCGGCAACAATACCATCTCCCACCGTCTCTCAGTCTGCCATGTCCACCGGCACCCCCGCTAGTTCCACGATCTCCAGCTCTCCAGTCCAGCTCACCCTACATGAGACTATGGTTAGAAAAAGGAAGTACTTAGCCTCGCATCCGCGTACACAGGGTTTGAACGCCCACATAGCTAGACTAATCTCGTTAGAGATGATGCCCTACCGGTTAGTTGAAAGCGAAGCTTTCAAAGCCCTGATGAACTACGCTGTACCACGCTACGAGCTACCCAGTCGACACTTTTTTTCCAGAAAAGCCATCCCAGCTCTCCACCAGCATGTTAAAGAGCGCACCGTCCATGCACTCAGGCAATCTGTGAGCACAAAGGTGCACCTGACAACAGATGCATGGACCAGTAGGCATGGCCAGGGACGTTACGTGTCCATCACTGCACACTGGGTAAATGTGGTGGATGCAGGGTCCACAGGGGACAGCAAGTTTGGGACAGTTCTGCCTAGCCCACGGTCTAGGAAACAGTTGGCTGTAGCCATTCGCACCCCCTCCTCCTCCTCCTCGTCCTCCTGCAGAAGCGAGACCTCGTCCACAGACCGCAGTCGCACAACCACTCCATCCGCAGCTGCCACTGTTGCACACCAGGTCTCCCATTATGGGGCAGCTACTGGCAAACGTCAGCAGGCTGTATTGGCTATGAAGTGTTTGGGCGACAACAGACACACCGCTGAAGTTCTGTCCGAGTTCTTGCAGAAAGAAACGCAGTCGTGGCTGGGCACTGTAGATCTTGAGGCAGGCAAGGTAGTGAGTGATAACGGAAGGAATTTCATGGCTGCCATCTCCATTTCCCAACTGAAACACATTCCTTGCCTGGCTCACACCTTAAACCTGGTGGTGCAGTGCTTCCTGAAAAGTTATCCGGGGTTATCCGACCTGCTCCTCAAAGTGCGTAGACTTTGCTCACATATCCGCCGTTCGCCCGTACACTCCAGCCGTATGCAGACCTATCAGCGTTCTTTGAACCTTCCCCAGCATCGCCTAATCATAGACGTTGCAACAAGGTGGAACTCAACACTGCACATGCTTCAGAGACTGTGTGAACAGAGGCGGGCTGTTATGTTTTTGTGGGAGGATACACATACACGGGCAGGCAGTAGGATGGCAGACATGGAGTTGTCAGGTGTGCAGTGGTCGAAGATTCAAGACATGTGTCAAGTCCTTCAGTGTTTTGAGGAATGCACACGGCTGGTTAGTGCAGACAACGCCATAATAAGCATGAGCATCCCCCTAATGCGTCTGCTGATGCAAAGTTTGACGCACATAAAGGATCAGGCGTCTGCAGCTGAGGAAGAGGAAAGCCTTGATGACAGTCAGCCATTGTCTGGCCAGGGCAGTGTACAGGACGAGGTAGCGGGCGAAGAGGAGGAGGAGGACGAGGAGGATGATGGGGATGATTATATTTTTAATGAGGAAGCTTTTCCGGGGCCAGTGGAAATTGTTGGCGCGGCAAGGCCGGGTTCTGGTTTTTGGAGGGACACAAGTGACGTGGATTTGCCTGAAACTGCCCCTCAACCAAGCACAACCACAGATTTGAGAACTGGAACTTTGGCCCACATGGCGGATTATGCCTTACGTATCCTCAAAAGGGACACACGCATAACAAAAATGATGAACGATGACGATTACTGGTTGGCCTGCCTCCTTGATCCTCGCTATAAAGGCAAATTGCAAAATATAATGCCACATGAGAACTTGGAACTAATATTAGCAACCAAACAATCAACTCTTGTTGACCGTTTGCTTCTGGCATTCCCTGCACACAGCGCCCGTGATCGTTCTAACACGAGCTGCAGGGGCCAGCAGACCAGAGGTGTTAGAGGGGCAGAAATCAGAAGTGTTGTTGGCCAGAGGGGTTTTCTGACCAGGTTGTGGAGTGATTTTGCTATGACCGCAGACAGGACAGGAACTGCAGCATCAATTCAAAGTGACAGGAGACAACATTTGTCCAGTATGGTTACTAACTATTTTTCATCCCTTATCGACGTTCTCCCTCAACCGTCATTCCCATTTGATTACTGGGCATCAAAATTAGACACCTGGCCAGAATTGGCAGAATATGCATTGCAGGAGCTTGCTTGCCCGGCAGCTAGTGTCCTATCAGAAAGAGTATTCAGTGCTGCAGGTTCAATACTAACAGAAAAAAGGACTCGTCTGGCTACCCAAAATGTAGATGATCTAACCTTCATTAAAATGAACCACAACTGGATTTCGAAATCTTTTGCCCCACCTTGCCCGGCTGACACCTAGCTTTCCTATGTAAAGGTCTTGCCTGTGGACTATTCTGAACGACTTTTCCAATCTCGTAATTTGCAGCACCTGATTGTCCAGCATCCGACATGTTAACACCTCCCTAAATGGCCAAACTCCCCACACGGGGCCGTGGTATCGCCACTTGGCGCCAGCACCCGTGAGAGTACTGTTTGTCTGAAGAGGTGGGTGTGCCCGCTTTTGGTCGACGGCACTGCCACTAGGTCCCTCATAGTACAATAAAGTGTCTGGCGGTGGTGGTGCGCACCCAACGTCAGACACACCGTTGTAATATGAGGGGCCCTGGGCCTGTACCGCCGGCCACAAGACAGTCCCCCCCCAGGTCAAACAGTGCTCTACCACTTGCAAAATTTTCTCTCACAGCTCCACCAATGTTTAGTCTATGCGCTGACATCCTTCAATGCCTGGCACTGTCAATACCATTGTATTGACATTTTTCTTATGTTAGGCCTTCGAAGCCTGTCTGCGGTCACTCCTTCCACTAGGCCTCCACTGACCTGTCTACTGCTGCCCGGGTTCCCCTGGAACCAATTTTAAATTGCCTACAGCCAGCCCAATTTATTATGTTAGGGCTTCGAAGCCTGTCTGCGGTCCCTCCTTCCACTAGGCCTCCACTGACCTGTCTACTGCTGCCCGGGTTCCCCTGGAACCAATTTTAAATTGCCTACAGCCAGCCCAATTTATTATGTTAGGGCTTCGAAGCCTGTCTGCGGTCCCTCCTTCCACTAGGCCTCCACTGACCTGTCTACTGCCGCCCGTGTTCCCCTGGAACCAATTGTAAATTGCCTACAGCCAGGCCAATTTATTATGTTAGGGCTTCGAAGCCTGTCTGCGGTCCCTCCTTCCACTAGGCCTCCACTGACCTGTCTACTGCTGCCCGGGTTCCCCTGGAACCAATTTTAAATTGCCTACAGCCAGCCCAATTTATTATGTTAGGGCTTCGAAGCCTGTCTGCGGTCCCTCCTTCCACTAGGCCTCCACTGACCTGTCTACTGCTGCCCTGGTTCCCCTGGAACCAATTTTAAATTGCCTACAGCCAGCCCAATTTATTATGTTAGGGCTTCGAAGCCTGTCTGCGGTCCCTCCTTCCACTAGGCCTCCACTGACCTGTCTACTGCTGCCCGGGTTCCCCTGGAACCAATTTTAAATTGCCTACAGCCAGCCCAATTTATTATGTTAGGGCTTCGAAGCCTGTCTGCGGTCCCTCCTTCCACTAGGCCTCCACTGACCTGTCTACTGCTGCCCGGGTTCCCCTGGAACCAATTTTAAATTGCCTACAGCCAGGCCAATTTATTATGTTAGGGCTTCGAAGCCTGTCTGCGGTCCCTCCTTCCACTGACCTGTCTACTGCCGCCCGTGTTCCCCTGGAACCAATTGTAAATTGCCTACAGCCAGGCCAATTTATTATGTTAGGGCTTCGAAGCCTGTCTGCGGTCCCTCCTTCCACTAGGCCTCCACTGACCTGTCTACTGCTGCCCGTGTTCCCCTGGAACCAATTGTAAATTGCCTACATCCCAATTTTTGTTATGTTAGGCCTTCGAAGCCTGTCTGCGGCCCGTTTTTCCACTACTACTACACTGACCAGGCCACTGCTGCCCGTGTTCCCCTGGAACCAATTTTAAATTGCCTACAGCCAGCCCAATTTATTATGTTAGGGCTTCGAAGCCTGTCTGCGGTCCCTCCTTCCACTAGGCCTCCACTGACCTGTCTACTGCTGCCCGGGTTCCCCTGGAACCAATTTTAAATTGCCTACAGCCAGCCCAATTTATTATGTTAGGGCTTCGAAGCCTGTCTGCGGTCCCTCCTTCCACTAGGCCTCCACTGACCTGTCTACTGCCGCCCGTGTTCCCCTGGAACCAATTGTAAATTGCCTACAGCCAGGCCAATTTATTATGTTAGGGCTTCGAAGCCTGTCTGCGGTCCCTCCTTCCACTAGGCCTCCACTGACCTGTCTACTGCTGCCCGGGTTCCCCTGGAACCAATTTTAAATTGCCTACAGCCAGCCCAATTTATTATGTTAGGGCTTCGAAGCCTGTCTGCGGTCCCTCCTTCCACTAGGCCTCCACTGACCTGTCTACTGCTGCCCGGGTTCCCCTGGAACCAATTTTAAATTGCCTACAGCCAGCCCAATTTATTATGTTAGGGCTTCGAAGCCTGTCTGCGGTCCCTCCTTCCACTAGGCCTCCACTGACCTGTCTACTGCTGCCCGGGTTCCCCTGGAACCAATTTTAAATTGCCTACAGCCAGCCCAATTTATTATGTTAGGGCTTCGAAGCCTGTCTGCGGTCCCTCCTTCCACTAGGCCTCCACTGACCTGTCTACTGCCGCCCGTGTTCCCCTGGAACCAATTGTAAATTGCCTACAGCCAGGCCAATTTATTATGTTAGGGCTTCGAAGCCTGTCTGCGGTCCCTCCTTCCACTAGGCCTCCACTGACCTGTCTACTGCTGCCCGGGTTCCCCTGGAACCAATTTTAAATTGCGTACAGCCAGCCCAATTTATTATGTTAGGGCTTCGAAGCCTGTCTGCGGTCCCTCCTTCCACTAGGCCTCCACTGACCTGTCTACTGCTGCCCGGGTTCCCCTGGAACCAATTTTAAATTGCCTACAGCCAGCCCAATTTATTATGTTAGGGCTTCGAAGCCTGTCTGCGGTCCCTCCTTCCACTAGGCCTCCACTGACCTGTCTACTGCTGCCCGGCTTCCCCTGGAACCAATTTTAAATTGCCTACAGCCAGCCCAATTTATTATGTTAGGGCTTCGAAGCCTGTCTGCGGTCCCTCCTTCCACTAGGCCTCCACTGACCTGTCTACTGCTGCCCGGGTTCCCCTGGAACCAATTTTAAATTGCCTACAGCCAGCCCAATTTATTATGTTAGGGCTTCGAAGCCTGTCTGCGGTCCCTCCTTCCACTAGGCCTCCACTGACCTGTCTACTGCTGCCCGGGTTCCCCTGGAACCAATTTTAAATTGCCTACAGCCAGCCCAATTTATTATGTTAGGGCTTCGAAGCCTGTCTGCGGTCCCTCCTTCCACTAGGCCTCCACTGACCTGTCTACTGCTGCCCGTGTACCCCTTGAACCAACATCAGAAAATATAAAAATAAGTATTTTGCTTATAAAAAAGAAAATACTGGAGAGATATCAAATACAGACATTTTAACATTAAAAACAAACACATACAACAAAAATCTGGTACAGTACTAAAAATGGCCACCAGCTACAATAACTTTCTCCTGCAAGTAGTTAACTGAAAGTTTTTTTCAATTTACAACACAGATATGGCATCCACCGAGCATTGTCCTGTCGCGTCTTCTTTATATTATTGCCAAGAAGATGCAAAACAATGAAAATAATAAAATCATTATTTACCAAAAAAATAGAGTAAGTCAAAACCACATTGCAAATAAACATTCATTACAAATAAAGAAGCAGGGCGCGTCCGAGGGTGAGTATATACCTAATAAGAATATAATCACCCTCGGACGCACCCTGCTTCTTTCCGACAGCCTTCCTTCCTAAGAATCAGCCCTTCCGTGGTGTAGAGAGAGGGTGTGTTACACTCCAAGGTGTTCCCCAGGTTGCCTTGCCATTGCTTCGGTCTTCCGACTCTCGTTTAGTAGTTGTAGAAAACTACACTGCATTAGGCCTACAAAATGGGTATCGGGTGGAGAGAGATGGTGTGTTACACTCCAAGGTGTTCCCCAGGTTGCCTTGCCATTGCTTCGGTCTTCCGACTCTCGTTTAGTAGTTGTAGAAAACTACACTGCATTAGGCCTACAAAATGGGTATCGGGTGGAGAGAGATGGTGTGTTACACTCCAAGGTGTTCCCCAGGTTGCCTTGCCATTGCTTCGGTCTTCCGACTCTCGTTTAGTAGTTGTAGAAAACTACACTGCATTAGGCCTACAAAATGGGTATCGGGTGGAGAGAGATGGTGTGTTACACTCCAAGGTGTTCCCCAGGTTGCCTTGCCATTGCTTCGGTCTTCCGACTCTCGTTTAGTAGTTGTAGAAAACTACACTGCATTAGGCCTACAAAATGGGTATCGGGTGGAGAGAGATGGTGTGTTACACTCCAAGGTGTTCCCCAGGTTGCCTTGCCATTGCTTCGGTCTTCCGACTCTCGTTTAGTAGTTGTAGAAAACTACACAGCATTATGCCTACAAAATGGGTATGGGGTGGAGAGAGATGGTGTGTTACACTCCAAGGTGTTCTCCAGGTTTCCTCGCCATTGCTTCGATCTTCCGACTCTCGTTTAGTAGTTGTAGAAAACTACACTGCATTAGGCCTACAAAATGGGTATCGGGTGGAGAGAGATGGTGTGTTACACTCCAAGGTGTTCCCCAGGTTGCCTTGCCATTGCTTCGGTCTTCCGACTCTCGTTTAGTAGTTGTAGAAAACTACACTGCATTAGGCCTAAAAAATGGGTATCGGGTGGAGAGAGATGGTGTGTTACACTCCAAGGTGTTCCCCAGGTTGCCTTGCCATTGCTTCGGTCATCCGACTCTCGTTTAGTAGTTGTAGAAAACTACACTGCATTAGGCCTACAAAATGGGTATCGGGTGGAGAGAGATGGTGTGTTACACTCCAAGGTGTTCCCCAGGTTGCCTTGCCATTGCTTCGGTCTTCCGACTCTCGTTTAGTAGTTGTAGAAAACTACACAGCATTAGGCCTACAAAATGGGTATGGGGTGGAGAGAGATGGTGTGTTACACTCCAAGGTGTTCTCCAGGTTTCCTCGCCATTGCTTCGATCTTCCGACTCTCGTTTAGTAGTTGTAGAAAACTACACTGCATTAGGCCTACAAAATGGGTATCGGGTGGAGAGAGATGGTGTGTTACACTCCAAGGTGTTCCCCAGGTTGCCTTGCCATTGCTTCGGTCTTCCGACTCTCGTTTAGTAGTTGTAGAAAACTACACTGCATTAGGCCTACAAAATGGGTATCGGGTGGAGAGAGATGGTGTGTTACACTCCAAGGTGTTCCCCAGGTTGCCTTGCCATTGCTTCGGTCTTCCGACTCTCGTTTAGTAGTTGTAGAAAACTACACAGCATTAGGCCTACAAAATGGGTATGGGGTGGAGAGAGATGGTGTGTTCCACTCCAAGGTGTTCTCCAGCTTGCCTTTCCTGAGCTTCTATCTTCAGGCTCTCATTAAATTGTGGTTAAATGGAACAACTGCATTTGGCGTACTAGTTGGTTTGGGGCCTACTAACAGTGTCTGCCGCTCCTTGCTGTTCTCCTGGTTTCCTGTCCTGAAATTCCGTTTTCAGGCGCTCGTTAAGTAGTTGTTAATGTTAGACTGCATTTGGCCTACTAGTTGGGTTGGGGCCTACTATCGGTGTCTGCCACTCCTTGCTGTTCCCCTCCACTGAACAAAGCTGTGCCGCCTGTTTACTACGGTTGCAATTTTGAACTGCATTTCGACTACTTACTGATTTGGGCCTACTCTCTGTGTCAGCCTCTCATTCCAGTTGTCCTCCACTGCAATGCCCCCTGGTTATTCCTGTGTTACCAATTTTGAACTGCATTTAGCCCACTTTATTATTTGGGCCTATATCTGTGTTTCCTCCTCATCCTGCCCATTGCCCAGCCAGTGATAGATGAGTCTGCTGGTACATTGACCCATAACGCAACATTCCCCGTGCACGCTACACAACAACATTGTGACCCTGCTGAAAGTCAGGTTGCTCTTCCCGCATACCATACCACCTTACACAGGGACAAAGAGGAAGGTGCAGATGAAAGTGCAGGTTCCTTCATCAGGTGGGGGGAGGAATACTAGTTGGCGACGTCACTTGCACAGGGCCTCTCATAGTACGCAAAAGTGTTGCTGCCGGTGGGAGGCGCCCCCGCCGTGCAAACACACCGCTGTACTTTGAGGGGCCCTGTGCCAGTGCCAATGCCAACGAGTGGGCCCCCCTGCTTGCTCAGGTTCACAGCACTTGCAAAGTTGAAATACTTACCTCTCCCTGCTCCACTGCCGTGACGTGGTCCAGATTTCCTGGGCCCACTAATTACTTGAACCAGCCCTACCCACCACAACTTTAGCCAAATGACCCCCAATTTCAAATGCCTTCCAATTATTATAAGGTAAATTATGCTTGACAAGCTTCATTAAGAAGAATGGATGGTTTTGACATTAAAATGGGCACTCTAGGTGTTTTCCTGGCCCCCACTCACTGCCGACTATGCTGCCCCATTGACTTGCATTGGGTTTCGTGTTTCGGTCAATCCCGACTTTACGTCATAATCGGCCGATTTCACTCGACCCGACTTTTGAGATAGTCGGGTTTCGCGAAACCCGGCTCGACTCTAAAAAGGTCAAGGTCGCTCAACTCTAATTGCCACAATGAATTTTAAACAAAACAATTCAGATGCAGTTGAAGTTCAGACTTTCAGCTTTCATTTGAGGGCATCCACATTAAAATTGGATGAAGGGTTTAGGAAATTCAGCTCTTTAACATGTACCACCCTGTTTTTAAATGGACCAAAAGTAATTGGACAGATTCAATAATTTTAAATAAAATGTTGATTTTTAGTACTTGATTGAAAACCCTTTTTTGGCAACGACTGCCTGAAGTCTTGAACTCATGGACATCACCAGACGCTGTGTTTCCTCCTTTTTGATGCTCTGCCAGGCCTTCACTGCGGTGGTTTTCAGTTGCTGTATGTTTGTGGGCCTTTCGGTCTGAAGTTTAGTCTTTAACAAGTGAAATGCTGCTCAATTGGGTTGAGATCAGGTGACTGACTTGGCCATTCAATAATATTCCACTTCTTTGCTTTAATAAACTCCTGGGTTGCTTTGGCTTTATGTTTTGGGTCATTGTCCATCTGTAGTATGAAATGACGACCAATCAGTTTGGCTGCATTTGGTTGGATCTAAGCACACAGTATGGCTCTGAATACCTCAGAATTCATTTGGCTGCTTCTGTTCTGTGTCACATCATCAATAAATACTAGTGACCCAGTGCCACTGGCAGCCATGCATGCCCAAGCCATCACACTGCCTCCGCCGTGTTTTACAGATGATGTGGTATGCTTTGGATCATGAGCTGTACCACGACTTCGCCAAACTTTTCTCTTTCCATCATTCTGGTAGAGGTTGAGCATTGTTTCATCTGTCCAAAGAATGTTCTTCCAGAACTGTGCTGGCTTTTTTAGATGTTTTTTTATCAAAGTCCAGTCTAGCCTTTTTATTCTTGATTCTTCTGAGTTGCTTGCACCATGCAGTGAACCCTCTGTATTTATTTTCATGCAGTCTTCTCTTTATGTTAGATTTGGATATTGATACGCCTACCTCCTGGAGAGTGTTGTTCACTTGGTTGGCTGTTGTGAAGGGGTTTCTCTTAAACATGGAGATTATTCTGCGATCATCCACCACTGTTGTCTTCTGTGGGCGCCCAGGTCTTTTTGCATTGATGAGTTCACCAGTGCTTTCTTTCTTTCTCAGGATGTACCAAACTGTAGATTTTGCCACTCCTAATATTATAGCAGTTTCTTGGATTGTTTTTTTCTGTTTTCTCAGCTTAGGGATGGCTTGTTTCTACCCGCATAGAGAGCTCCTTTGACCGCATGTTCACTTCACAGCAAAACCTTCCAAATGCAAGCACCACACCTCAAATCAAATCCAGGCCTTTTATCTGCTTAATTGAGAATGACAGAACGAAGGGATTGCCCACACCTGTCCATGAAATAGCATTGGAGTCAATTGTCCAATTACTTTTGGTCCTTTTAAAAACAGGGTGGCACATGTTAAGGAGCTGAAACTCCTAATTCCTTCATCCAATTTTAATGTGGATACCCTCAAATGAAAGCTTAAAGTCTGAACTTCAACTGCATCTGAGTTGTTTTGTTTAAAATTCATTGTGGTAATTTCTATAACCAAAATTAGAAAAATGTTGTCTCTGTCCAAATATATATGGACCTAACTGTATACAGCACTATTTGGCATTTAAAATATAAACGGGCCACATATTTGCCAGTGTGGTATTTCCATGACATCCCTCATATGTCTGCGTGCTCCTGTGAAGGAGCAAAGTAAGAAAGATTCTCCATTTTGTGCTTTACTCCATTTTCTTGTTGGTTAAAGATAAATTCTGTTATTTAATTAGGTAAAAGGTTATAGCTGCCATGAAGTAATTTTATCTTGTTGTTCACAAGTCTTATTCAACTAGGCTATGGCTCATAATTGGTATAAAGACCTTGAGTGTTCTAACTCGAGCCAGATAAGAGACTCGGGGGTGTACCGCTATACAAGACTGAGGCACCTGTTAGTATGTCTTTTTTATGCCAAGAAGACATGACCATATCTGTAGTTTCCGTTTTTTTCTGTATCCTCATGGGTTAAGTTTTTCCTGCATTCTTATAGGTTAAGAACTGTGAGCGTGTTCTTATGCTGATTGGTTGAAGTATAATTTCTATGACTGTGAAAAGTCATACACAATAAACGGGGGCCAGAGATCTGCTCGATCCCCCATACAGAGACATACATCTCCATCTGGTCATTTTAAGTTGCCGATAACGCCCTGTAGATAAATTTGGAAATCACTGAGTCAACCGTGAAGGAGCCATTTAGATCCTCCATCAACACTCCAAGTTTGGGCATTGTAGGCCGGTATACCACTGTTTTTGCTGTCTGCTACTTTAATTATATACAGCACTATTTGGCATAAAATGCTACAGCCCTCATATATCTGCGTGCTCCAAGTTTGGGCATTGTAGGCCGGTGTACCACTTTTTTGCTGTCTGTTACTCTAATTATATACAGCACTATTTAGCTTAAAAAATATAAAAAGGCAACATGTTTACTAGTGTGGTATTTCCGTGACAGTCATCATATATCTTCGTGCTCCAAGTTAGGGCATTGCAGGCGGGTGTACCACTTTTTTTTGCTGTCTCTTACTCTAATTATATATAGCGCTATTTACCTTAATAAAAATAAAAAGGCCACATATTTGCCAGTGTGGTGTTTCCGTGACAGCCCTCTTATATCTGCATGCTCCAAGTTTGGGCATTGTAGGCCGGTATATCGCTGTTTTTGCTGTCTGAAACTCTAATTATATACAGCACTATTTAGTTTAAAAAAATATAAAAAGGCCACATATTTGCTAGAGTGGTATTTCCGTGACAGCCCTCATATAACTGAATGCTCCAGGTTTGGGCATTGTAGGCCGGTGTACCACTTTTTTTGCTGTCTCTTACTCTACTTATATACAGTATTCTTTTGCATTTAAAAAAATACAGGCCACATATTTGGCAGTGTGTTATCGCTGTCAGACGTCTGATGTATTTGTGTTTCCTACAAATTGTGGAAATTCAGGCCTAAATTCAGCTTTGTTTGCTGTCTGTTACCCTAGTTCAGTACACTGTTTTAGTTTAAAAAAATAAGAAATACAGGCCACATATCGAATAGTGTGGTATGTCTTAAAAACACTTCTCTTTCAAGTTGTTATGGCTGCTTCATGACTGTGTTAAATGCTCCAACTACTACTACCACCATCATCATCTTCTGCCTAGAGGCAGTCACTGCGCACATAGAAAGTCTGAGTAGCAGAATGTGAATGCTTGGGCTGTGTTGTACTTTGTCTCTGTATTACAAAGGCATTTGCTCCCACTAATAAAAGCAGTGCTGCCAGAAAGGGAGGAGCCATGTTCACAGTGACCGCCAGAGAGCGAGGCACCGTACGCTCCATGACCGTAAGTACAGCGCACGTTCATAGTAGAGAGAGACAGTTCAGCTTTGCAAAACAATAATGAAAGGGTACAGAGGAATGACAGAGGATGTTGGTACAGTCAGCAAGGTAGTCCCTCAACATTTTCCCAAACAAAGCACTTCTTGTGAGAGTCCCTCTCGACTCAGGGCCAGGGCGATAAGAGGGTCTGAGAAAACTCTCCCCAAACTTTGTCAGTGTTCCACTGCCTCTGCTGAATTGGAGTTGTGTCTCTCTCACCTGTACTCCTTGCTTGGCCAACGAACTGGGACCTCTTCTGCCAGCGTTTTCAGATGGGTATTTTTTTAATAATACAGCAACAAGAACCATATGGTCCTCCAACATTGTAGTACACCTGTCTGCCTCTAGAATAACAGATATAAAGTTCTCCTTGTAGCGTGGGTCTAGAATTGTCAACAATCAGCATTGCCTGTCACTTAACATTTTTATAATGCGAGGGTGACGGGAAAGGCAGTGTAATATAAACTCAGCCATGCATGCAAGACTGCTAACAGTCGATACTTCCATGTCCTCACCAAGAGGACAACTGACCATGGTCTCCTCTCCTCCTCCTCCTTGTCTTCAGGCCTCCACGAATTTTGACAAACCTCAGTAATATCATTGTGAATGCATCACTGTAAATACATTCCCCTGTAGTTTTTATCTTCCCCACCTCATTTTAGATTGTAAGTTGTCACAAGCAGGGTAGTTTGATTTCTGTTTAATTATTGTATTATTATCGTTGTTAGTTAGGGCTGTTGTGTTTGAAACTGTAAATATGTTGATGTTATATAAATAACTATAAAGATTAATATTAGAATACAGAGAAGCAGGATGGAGATGTTAATTATGACATCATTGCCGATCACCATCTTGGTGAATTCCTCAAAGTTTTGGAGGATGGTACATATATCTGACATCCATGTCCACTCCGGAGATCTTATGTGTGAAGTCAGAACTGCATACCGACAGCTTTGTTGATGCTGGTAGTATACAAATGCCTTCTTCTGCTCACTCCTTTCCAAAATATGCAGTGTAGAGTTCAAATGCATGGGGAGGACATGACACATCAGTCGGTGAGCCAGAAGCTGCAAGTGCTGCAGAATCACGGCAAGGACGGATGAAGCTCTAGCTGACTTTTTTAAAAATGGGTGTGCAGAGCCTCGTACTTTTCCTAGCAGATCTGACACCTCCGTGTCGCTTTTCTGAAAACGTTGAACAATGAGGTTAAGCACATGGGCCAGGCATGGCACGTGTGTGAGCTTGCCTTGACACAGAGCAGCCACCAGGTTCCAGCCATTGTCACACATGACCATGCATGGCTGTAGTTGAGTGGTGTCAGCCACAGATCGGGATATTTAAGGGATTGAACCTCACCCATAGTTGCCGAAGTGTGGATGTGGAAACTATTTTGAATACTAGTATATATGGTGTTGTGAACTTGAACCTCTGGTACCAAATCATGCATACACAGCTCTCATGTCTATTTAGCGTGAGATGGTTGAAAGATGATGTATTCTGTTTTGTCCATGTCCACTTTAGTAAGAGGGAAACATTGCCCAAGAGAAAATTAGTTTCCAGACATTCCTGGCCTTTTTTGCACATGCTTTGAAGCTGTGATTTTCTTCTTCTTGGTGTGGATGTTTTAAATTTCAAAGTCGTCATCAATACCATCATCGTCCATATCTTGTAATGAGGAAACCTGGTGTTTCCCAGGGTAGGGGTTATCTAAGTTTAATGGCATTCCTTTAACAGTGCTCGTTACACTATAACAAACAATTTTTGACTGTGACATTTGGATATTATTGGTAATATGTATGGGTGAAGATGAAGAACCTTGTGCCATGGGTGTGTTTATAGTTATGGATGGTGCACTCCTCTTGAAACTTATTTTTTCACAAGCATCCATCAGTTTGTTTGGTTTTTCTCCAACACTGATCTACTTTCTCTAATTCAGCATCTCACGAACAAGTTGCACTTTGCCCTTTAGACAGACACGTGCGTCTTTGACAACATATTTTTGACAGGCACTTTTTAGGCCGAGTCAAAAGCGCGCATCTGTTACACCGATCTTCTGATGGGCATGAAACACATTCTAGTAATTGGACATGGTTAAATGAATAATCATTGTAGGCTGCATCATGGATCTCATACCTCCCATAGCCACTGCTTTTATTAATAATGTACGTTCCCATTACTGTCAGCCCCTTTTCCTGATCACTTCATCCAACGATTCGTCCACACTTTCTAACCAAAAAATGTGCCTTCCCAGCAGCAACTGTGCAGGAAACCACTTTACAGTTTTGCAAGGTGTTTATGATGCCCGTAAAAACCTCCCATGGGGAATTGTTTGAAAGCCCATGCACTTAGTGTATGGGCATTACAAGTCAAGGAGACCCGCTCATTGACATTGGGCCTACTTTTTAATGAGGCCTTCCTCCACATCTCATCAATCTCAAGGGGGCTGTGATAGCACTATTTAATTTAGTAAAGAAAGGACCCCACATTGGGGAATTGGGCATTACATTACATTGGGCCTACTTCTTAACTCTGTCTCCTGCAATGTGTCCTTTAACTGCCACTAGATCACCTGGGTGAACGTGCTCTTTATGGTGAATTTTGGGCAAGGGGGCTGTGATGGCACTATTTTTTATTTAGTAAAAAAGGACCCCACATTGGGGAATAGTTTGTCAGCTCATGCCCTCCATTACACATCTCAGAGATCCACACCACTACATTGGGCCTACTTCTTAACTCTGTTTCCTGCAATGTCTCTTCCTTATCTCCGACTACATGACCTGGGTGAATGTGTTCTGTACTTTTATAGGCCACAGAATTTTGAGCAAGGGGTGCCGTGATGGCAATAGTATATTGTTAACCCCTTCCCGACCTATAACGCATAGGCTGCGTCATGAAAGTCGGTGGTAATCCGACCTGTGACGCAGCATATGCATCATGGAGGGATCGCGTCCCTGCAGATTGGGTGAAAGGGTTAACTCCAATTTCACCTGACCTGCAGAGACAGGGGGGGTGGTACTTCAGCCCAGGGGGGGAGGCTTCGCCCCCCGTGGCTACGATCACTCTGATTGGCTGTTGAAAGTGAAACAGCCAATCAGAGCGATTTGTAATATTTCACCTATGAAAACTGGTGAAATACTACAATCCAGCCATGGCCATGGCTGGAATCCCTGATCTGCCCCCCCCCCCATCACCACCCACCGATCTCCTTCCCAGTCCTCCGTTCTGACCTGTACACTGCTCCGCTCCCCTCTGACGTCCTGACCACGCCGCTGTCCTCCTGTCCGCTCCCCCCATGCTCCGATCCCACCCCCTGTGCTCCGATCCCCCTCGTGCTCCGATCTCCCCCCTTCATACTTACCGAGCCTCCCGGTGTCCGTACGTCTTCTCCATGGGCGCCGCCATCTTCCAAAATGAAGGCAGATTTGTTCCAGGTACATTTTGATCACTGTGATAAAACCTATCACAGTGATCAAAATAAAAAAAAAAATTGTAAATGACCCCCCCTTTATCACCCCTATAGGTAGGGACAATAATAAAATAAAGGAAATATTTTTTTTTCCACTAGGGTTAGAACTAGGGTTAGGGTTAAGGCTAGGGTTAGGGCTAGGGTTAGGACTAGGGTTAGGGTTACGGCTAGGGTTAGGGTTACGGCTAGGGTTACAATTAGGGTTAGAATTAGGCTATGTGCACACGGTGTGGATTTGGCTGCAGAACCGCAGCGGATTGGCCGCTTCAAATTCGTAGCAGTGTTCCATCAGGTTTACAGTACCATGTAAACCTATGGAAAACCAAATCCGCTGTGCCCATGGTGCGGAAAATACCGCGCCGAAATGCTGCGTTGTATTTTCCGCAGCATGTCAAATCTTTGTGCGGATTCCACAGCATTTTACACCTGTTCCTCAATAGGAATCTGCAGGGGAAATCCACAAAAAAAAACACTGGAAATCCACGGTAAATCCGTAGGTAAAACACAGTGCCTTTTACCTGCAGATTTTTCAAAAATGGTGCGGAAAAATCTCACACGAATCCGCAACGTGGGCACATAGCCTTAGGGATAAGGTTGGAATTAGAGTTAGGGTTGGAATTAGGGCTAGGCTTGGAACTAGGATTAAGATTAGGCTTGTGGTTAGGGTTATGGTTAGGGGGTGTTGAGGTTAAAGTTGTGGTTAGGGTTGGGATTAGGGTTAGGGTTGGGATTAGGGTTGGGATTAGGGTTACGGGTGTGTTGGGGTTAGGGTTGTGATTAGTGTTATGGCTAGAGTTAGGATTAGGGTTAGGGGTGTGTTGGGGTTAGTGTTGGAGTTAGAATTGAGGGGTTTCCACTGTTTAGGCACATCAGGGGTCTCCAAATGCAACATGGCGCCACCATTGATTACAGCCAATCTTGCGTTCAAAAAGTCAAATGGTGCTCCCTCCCTTCCGTGCCCTGACGTGCCCCAAAACAGTGGTTTACCCCCACATATGGGGTACCAGCATACTCAGGATAAACTGGGCAACAGCTATTGGGGTCCAATTTCTCCTGTTACCCTTGCGAAAATAAAAAAATGTTTGCTAAAACATCATTTTTGAGGAAAGAAAAATATTTTTTTATTTTCACGGCTCTGCATTATAAACTTCTGTGAAGCACTTGGGGGTTCAAAGTGCTCACCACACATCTAGATAAGTTTCTTGGGGGGGTCTAGTTTCCAAAATGGGTTCACTTGTGGGGGTTTCTACTGTATAGGCACATCAGGGGCTCTGCAAACGTAACATGATGCCCGTAGACCATTCCATCAAAGTCTACATTCCAAAATGTCACTACTTCACTTCCGAGCCCGAAACGAGCCCAAACAGTGGTTCCCCCCACATATGGGGTATCAGCGTACTCAGGACAAACTGGAAAACGATTTTTGGGGTCAAATTTCTCCTGTTACTCTTGTGAAAATAAATTGCGGGCTAAAAGATAATTTTTGAGGAAAGAAAAATGATTTTTTATTTTCACGGCTCTGCGTTATAAACATCTGTGAAGCTCGTTGGGGTTTAAAGTGGTCACCACACATCTAGATTAGTTCCATGGGAGGTCTAGTTTCCAAAATGGGGTCACATGTGGGGGAGCTCCAATGTTTAGGCACACAGGGGCTCTCCAAACGTGATATGGTGTCTGCTAACGATTGGAGCTAATTTTTCATTCAAAAAGTCAAATGGCGCTCCTTCCCTTCCGAGCCCTGCCGTGTGTCCAAACAGTGGTTGATTCCCACATGTGAGGTATCAGTGTACTCAGGAGAAATTGCCCAACAAATTTTAGGATCCATATTATCCTGTTGCCTATGCGGAAAGGAACAAATTGAGGCTAAAAGAATTTTTTGTGAAAAAAAAGTACTTTTTCATTTTACGGAATAAATTGTGAAGCACCTGGGGATTCAAAGTGCTCACTATGCATCTAGATAAGTTCCTTTGTGGGTCTTGTTTCCAAAATGGGGTCACATGTGGGGGAGCTCCAATGTTTAGGCACACAGAGGCTCTCCATACGCGACATGGTGTCCGCTAAAGATTGGAGCCAATTTTTCATTGAAAAAGTCAAGTGGCGCTCCTTCCCTTCCAAGCCCTGTCGTGCACCCAAACAGTGGTTCCCCCACACATATGGGGTATCAGCGTACTCAGGACAAATTGTTCAATAACTTTTGTGGTCCAGTTTCTCTTTTTACCCTTGGAAAAATTTAAATATTGTTGTTAAAAGATCATTTTTGTGACTAAAAAGTTAAATGTTCATTTTTTCCTTCCATGTTGCTTCTGCTGCTGTGTAGCACCTGAAGGGTTAATAAACTTCTTGAATGTAGTTTTGAGTACCTTGAGGGGTGCAGTTTTTAGAATGGTGTCACTTTTGGGTATTGTCAGCCATATAGACCCCTCAATCTGACTTCAAATGTGAGGTGATCCCTAAAAAAATGGTTTTGTAAATTTCGTTGTAAAAATGAGAAATTGCTGGTCAAATTTTAACCCTTATAACTTCCTAGCAAAAAAAAGTTTCCAAAATTGTGCTGATGTAAAGTAGATATGTGGGTAATGTTATTTATTAACTATCTTGTGTCACATAACTCTCTCGTTTAACAGAATAAAAATTCAAAATTTGAAAATTGCGAAATTTTCAAAATTTTCGCCAAATTTCCATTTTTTTCACAAATAAACACAAAAATTATCGAACTAAATTTACCACTATCATGAAGCTCAATATGTCATGAAAAAACAACCTCAGAACCGCTAGGATCCGTTGAAGCGTTCCTGAGTTATTACCTCATAAAATGGACACTGGTCAAAATTGCAAAAAATGGCCAGGTCATTAAGGTCAAAATAGGCTGGGTCATGAAGGAGTTAAAAAAGGTACCCCATTGGTGAAACCACATCCTTGTTGGCAAAGACTTCATTACATTTGTGTACCTTAAAGAGCTCACTTAAAAAGCTATTTTTTGTGTTGCCTTGTTGCTCATATAGGACACAATACACTTCATATAAATTTGATAAAGCAATGCTGTTAGTTTGGCTCAGTAGTTCATTACAAATATTTCTTTGTCGACTATATTAGTTTCTCTCCTTCGGAGCCATAACTTTGACTGCCTCAAATGTACAAATGGCGAGTATACAAATGACGATTTGTAATACAGATTAATATACTGTACACCGAATGCATTCAGACAATCACATAGCTGCCTTTCTTGTAAAACATTTACGGATGTGACAGACAATGCTCTTAGGGTATGTGTCCACGTTCAGGATTGCCTCAGGATTTGGTCAGGATTTTATGTCAGTATTTGTAAGCCAAAACCAGGAGTGGGTGATAAATGCAGAAGTGGTGCATATGTTTCTATTATACTTTTCCTCTAATTGTTCCACTCCTGGTTTTGGCTTACAAATACTGACATAAAATCCTGACCAAATCCTGATGCAATCCTGAACGTGGACACATACCTTAGGGTATGTGCACACATTAGGATTTTGTGCAGAATTTTCCTGAGGAGAAATTGGCACCACTCCCAGGAAATCCGCATGCGTTTTTTGTGCGTTTTTTATGCGTTTTTAATGCGTTTTTTATGCGTTTTTTACATGCGTTTTTTGTGTGGGTTTTTTGCGTTTTTTACAACAGATAAAGTTGGTTGAAAAAAAAAAACATCCCATGAGGTCATTTCCTGGTCCAACCCCTCTGCACCATTTTGCTTCCTTGTTGAATTCAAGATGCCGCACCATCGTCTAACTCCAGAACAGAACTGCCTACTGTTGCATACGGCACTGCTTTTGCTGCACCACTACAGCGAGCTGGTAAGAAAATGTCATTAGATGTGAACACTTTGCGTATTAGGCTGGGTTCACAATGTGTACAGCAGCCCGTTCAACACATACGTTCACGGTCTGCTGTAACGCAAGTGCTGACTTTGGCACATCGCTAGCGCAGATGGAGCATCTGCTAGCTCTATCTGCGCTAGCAGTGACAGACCCGGAAACGCTGCAGTCCGAGTCTCGAGGTCCGACTGTCACTCAAATGATGGCACATGGCTAGTGATGTCAGACATAGGAGTCAATGGCGGCGCTAGCGGACTACGTTTCACTGCGTTATGCAGCGGTGTTACAAAGTCCGTCAAAACGGACTGGGGGAACGCAATGTGAACCCAGCCTTAGGCTGCGGAGATGCCGAGTTTATGATGTTGCGGATTGCCAGCTGTATTCCATGTGTTGTACAGTTCCATGTAATAACACATACTTTATTCTCCCATAGGAGCAATCTCGGAGAAGAAGGGATAGCAGACGCCAAAAAAGGATGTGGGTTCATCCCATTATTCATGAATGGGAGGAAAAGGGACACTTCCATGTTCTTTATCGGGATTTAAGGAGGTAAGATATAGTGAGAAATGGTATATTGACAGCTGTGTTTCTTTGTAACTTTTTTTTGATATATACAACATACATTATGTGTGTGTTTAAAATTAAAGTTTTATGTTCCTTTTTATTTTCAGCTTTCCAGATAAATTTTCTCAGTTTTGCCGTCTTTCCATTGAGGCATTTGATCGTCTTCTAATTCTTCTTGGTCCACACCTCGCTTACGAAGATACGGTCATGCGAAGAGCGATCTCTGCAGAAGAAAGGCTGCTCATCACCTTGCGGTAAGGCCTTGCTGCTAGTGCCCCCCTAAATGCTGCCACAAATGCTGCCAGTTTAATCCATAATGCTGCCGCTATGCTGCGAGTGCCCCCATAATGCTGCCAGTTTCCCTCATAATGCTACCGCAATGCTGCGAGTGCACCCTGTTTCCCTCATAATGCTGCTCCAATGCTGCGAGTGCACCCTTTTTCCCTCATAATGCTGCTCCAATGCTGCGAGTGCACCCTGTTTCCCTCATAATGCTACCGCAATGCTGCGAGTGCACCCTGTTTCCCTCATAATGCTGCTCCAATGCTGCGAGTGCACCCTGTTTCCCTCATAATGCTGCTCCAATGCTGCGAGTGCACCCTGTTTCCCACATAATTCTACCGCAATGCTGCGAGTGCACCCTGTTTCCCTCATAATGCTACCGCAATGCTGCGAGTGCACCCTGTTTCCCTCATAATGCTGCCCCAATGCTGCGAGTGCACCCTGTTTCCCTCATAACGCTGCCGCAATGCTGCCTCTATCCCCATAACGCTAGTGGCCATGATGTGCATGTTTTATCTTGCAACACAATTTGTGTTCGTAGGTTTTCTAAATTATTTTTTTCCTTTCTTCAGGTTTTTAGCCACAGGAGAGAGCTACACATCCCTGCACCTCCAATTTAGGGTTGGCAAATCCACCATCTCGCAAATTGTACGGTGCACATGTACCGTCATCTGGCAGAAGTTGCAGCCCATCGTGATGCCTTGCCCAACCGAGGAGACTTGGCTGCAGGTTGCAGCAGGCTTTCAAACTGTGGCCAAATTCCCCAACTGCGTAGGTGCTGTTGATGGCAAACATGTTAGAGTGCTGAAGCCACCAAGATCAGGATCACGCTTCTTTAACTATAAGAAGTATTTTTCGGTGGTCTTGATGGCGGTGGCTGACGCACATTACAAGTTTGTTTCCATCGACGTCGGTGCTTATGGCAGTTCTGGGGACTCTCGGGTGCTGCAATCATCACAGATTGGACTTCAAATTCTTCGAGATGGCGGCACGCTCCCATCCCCTAGACCTTTGCCGGGTTCCACACATCCACTACCCTTTGTGATGGTATCGGATGAGGCATTTCCCTTGAAGCCCCACTTGCTGCGCCCATACCCACGAAGAGCACTGGATGACCGGCGGAGGATTTTTAATTATAGGCTGAGCCGTGCACGAAGATATGTGGAATGTACCTTCGGGATCATGTGTAGTCGGTGGAGGATCTTTCACACTGCCATCCAGTTAGATCCGGAGACCGTGGACACTGTGATAAAGGCATGCTGTGTGCTCCACAACTATGCTCGGGAATACAGCACTGAGGTAGGTGAAGAGCCACAGGTGTCAGAATTAGATGCAGTGGACAACTTTGGTCAAGGAAGGCAATGTAACATGGGTGTGCGTGTGAGAGAAACCTTTGCAGACTACTTCATGAGTCCTGAAGGTGCCGTGCACTGGCAATACTCTTGTGCCGGTGTTGAGCAGCCTGAACTGCAGAGAAGATCTGATGCCTAAACAGAATCAAGGCCCAAGACTGGACGTGAGATATAACAGCAGAGAATATATGACGGCTGAACCCTATCCACTAACGAACCAGTCTGTACGGCACAGATGCTAACACCTGTGAAAATGCGAGGCGTAATCCCTATCTACCGTCGCCAAATCCCTATCTACCAAGGCCCCTTTTTAAATAATCAAATTGTAAGAAAATAATTGTTAATAAATACAAAATATTATTTAAACAATAATCTTTTCCATGTTGTTATTGTTTACTGTTGCTTAAATCAGATCCCATTTCCGATCTTCATATTTTTATGATAATAAGAAATCTGAGTAGTTAAAATAAAAATTTTTTTAATAAAGTAAAATAAAATTTAATTACATTAAAGAAACTGTTTTTAATATATATGAACTGACATTTTATAACAAAACTTAAAAATCACGGGTGAGGTAAGCCCACCGGCATCAGGGGCTTATCTACAGCATTCTGTAATGCTGTAGATAAGCCCCTGATGTTATCTGAAAAAGGAGAAAAAGACGTTAGATTATACTCACCCAGGGGCAGTCCCGCTGCTGGTCAGGTCGGATGGGCGTCTCCGGTCCGCTCCGGCGCCTCCTATCTTCTTTCCATGACGTCCTCTTCTGATCTTCAGCCACGGCTCCGGCGCAGGCATACTTTGCTCTGCCCTGTGAGGGCAGACAAAGTACTGCAGTGCGCAGGCGCCGGGCCTCTGACCTTTCCGGCGCCTGCGCACTGCAGTACTATCCTCTTCCCTCAAGAGGGCAGAGCAAAGTACGCCTGCGCCGGAGCCGTGGCTGAAGATCAGAAGAGGACGTCATGGAAAGAAGATAGGAGGCGCCGGAGCGGACCAGAGACACCCATCTGACCTGACCAGCAGCGGGACCGCCCCTGGGTGAGTATAATATAACGTCTTTTTCTCCTTTTTCAGGTAACATCGGGGGCTTATCTACAGCATTACAGAATGCTGTAGATAAGCCCCTGATGCCGGTGGGCTTACCTCACCCGCGATTTTTGGGGTGACAGGTTCCCTTTAAATAACTTTATAAGATTTTGTCATGAACTCAACGGTTTAACATTCTCTTCACTCCCGTCTCTACTCAAAAAGGATGAGAAATCAAATCTCAAAATTGATGATATTCCGGTTGATAGCCCATATCAGTAAATAAGTCTGGTTGGGAGTAGACACTGCTATTGGGGGTACTGGAACGATGGCCAGTTGCACTAGGTACAGGTGTATGGCCACTGTACGCATCTACATGGTTGGCCCTGTATGTTGCCGCCTGTCCATAACGCTGTGATGCAGCAGCTGGTGGTGGTGGTGGTGGTGGAGGCATAATGGGGTTGCTGAAAAGGTTGAAAATACCCGTCATAACTTGTGGAGCAGGGGGTAGGGTGGATGTGCCATCAATTGCCATAAACAGACAATTGACAGCTGTCACGAACATTTGCTGCTTGTCCCGTGGCAGTGTTCTAACGCGGTCTGCCAAAAGTGACCCAAATTTGTCATGCTCATCTTGCTTTGATGAATTATCAAGTAGATTGAGCGTTTTATTAGTTAACTGTTCTATAATTTGAACTTGTTTGGTCTTCTTTGGTACCGCACTTTTCAAAGCCACGGGATGGGCAGAAGCAGCCCCCATCCCCATGTGCCTCGACACACCGCCACCAGAGTTTGCATCAGCGTCCGAGGAAGTTGAAGTAGTGGTATGTGCTGCAATGTCCAAGGGAATCAGTTATTTCTGGTGACGTTCCGGACAAAGACATGTTCCCCGGAGATTCTTGGCTGTCCATTATGCTGTCTTGTACTTCCTCTCCAATACTGTCCACCGTGGTGTCACCTTCGTTAAGGTCCGGAGGTGTTTGGGCACAGACGTTGCTTTCTGTTCTGCAGACCAAAAGAAAAACCAAAGGTTACAAAAATACAAATCATGACGTCAAGCAACACAATTTTTAAATATTATCTACCTCCTCAAACTCCGGCTTCCCAATATGAACTGCAGCTGGTCTCCATATGGCACCCTCTTCCTTGGCGGCGAGCTGCCACTAGGACTCTTGAGCGATTTCAGATATCTGTCTGTGACAGACCGCCATCTCGTCTTCACATCGCCCACTGAAAATTAAGATTTTTAAAATAAAACATTCCAAATATATTTTTCTTACATTTTATAAAAAATGTAAAAAGATCGATACTTACAAATCTGTGTTTGCTGCTGTGTTGGGAGATTCGGCCACTCTGGAAAGAGAGCGGTTACTATTTTGGGCCAGGCATCACGTTTTGCCCCCTTGTACTTTTCACTTGACCGGTCCCAGACCTCTGGGTGTTGTTCAATCTACAAAATAACAGATAACAAGGGAAAAACTACAATTAATTGTGGGCTAAAATAAATACACGATTATCTACATTAGCATATTGTATACACAGTAGTATATTCCCCAGCCACTTAGTATATTGCCCAGCCACGTAGTATATTGCCCAGCCACATAGTATATTCCCCAGCCACGTAGTATATTGCCTAGTCACGTAGTATATTGCCCAGTCACGTAATATATTCCCCAGCCACGTAGTATATTGCCCAGCCACGTAGTATATTCCCCAGCCACGTAGTATATTGCCCAGTCACGTAGTATATTCCCCAGCCACGTAGTATATTGCCCAGCCACGTAGTATATTTCCCAGCCACATAGTATATTTCCCAGCCACGTAGTATATTGCCCAGTCACGTAATATATTGCCCAGTCACATAATATATTCCCCAGCCACGTAGTATATTGCCCAGCCACGTAGTATATTGCCCAGTCACGTAGTATATTGCCCAGCCACATAGTATATTCCCCAGCCACGTAATATATTCCCCAGCCACGTAACATATTGCTCAGCTACGTAGTATATTGCCCAGTCACGTAGTATATTGCCCAGTCACGTAGTATATTGCCCAGCCACATAGTATATTCCCCAGCCACGTAGTATATTGCCCAGTCACGTAATATATTCCCCAGCCACATAGTATATTGCCCCGCCACGTAGTATATTGCCCAGTCACGTAGTATATTGCCCAGCCACATAGTATATTCCCCAGCCACGTAGTATATTGCCCAGCCACGTAGTATATTTCCCAGCCACATAGTATATTCCCCAGCCACGTAGTATATTGCCCAGTCACGTAGTATATTGCCCAGTCACATAATATATTCCCCAGCCACGTAGTATATTGCCCAGCCACGTAGTATATTGCCCAGTCACGTAGTATATTGCCCAGCCACATAGTATATTCCCCAGCCACGTAATATATTCCCCAGCCACGTAACATATTGCTCAGCTACGTAGTATATTGCCCAGTCACGTAGTATATTGCCCAGTCACGTAGTATATTGCCCAGCCACATAGTATATTCCCCAGCCACGTAGTATATTGCCCAGTCACGTAATATATTCCCCAGCCACATAGTATATTGCCCCGCCACGTAGTATATTGCCCAGTCACGTAGTATATTGCCCAGCCACATAGTATATTCCCCAGCCACGTAGTATATTGCCCAGTCACGCAATATATTCCCCAGCCACGTAGTATATTGCCCAGTCACGTAGTATATTCCCCAGCTGCGTAGTATATTGCCCAGTCACGTAGTATATTCCCCAGCCACGTAGTATATTGCCCAGCCACATAGTATATTGCCCAGCCACATAGTATATTCCCCAGCCACATAGTATATTGCCCAGTCACGTAGTATATTGCCCAGTCACGTAATATATTCCCCAGCCACGTAGTATATTGCCCAGCCACGTAGTATGTTGCCCAGCCACATAGTATATTCCCCAGCCACGTAGTATATTGCCCAGTCACGTAGTATATTGCCCAGTCACGTAGTATATTCCCCAGCCACGTAGTATATTCCCCAGCCACGTAGTATATTGCCCAGCCACGTAGCATATTGCCCAGCCACGTAGTATATTGCCCAGTCACGTAATATATTCCCCAGCCACGTAGTATATTGCCCAGCCACATAATATATTGCCCAGCCATGTAGTATATTGCCCAGCCACGTAACATATTGCCCAGCCACGTAGTATATTGCCCAGCCACGTAATATATTGCCCAGTCACGTAGTATATTGCCCAGTCACATACTATATTAATGAAATAAAGACACCTAGTTTTAGACCATATTTTATTAATCTGGTAATCCAAGGGTTAAAAAAAAAAATTGGTTTACAATGGAACTGGTGCAAGTGCACCTGTCCCGTTGTAAACATTACTGCAGATGACATATATCATCTCTGCGCAGCCTCACCGGCTGAACGGAGATGAACTGATAGCATGGGAAAATTTTCCCACGCTCCAGAGTTCACCTCCGGTCAGCCGGGAAGTCTGCGCAGCTGCAGTGAACGAGTTTCCCCGAACAGCGCGCGCTGCATTCGGGAGAACTCGGTATACAGTGAACGGGATCGCTTTACAATCCCGTTCATTGTATCGGCGGCCGCGGTTTAGAGCAGCCGCGTGTTATGTGGCTGCTCTAAACTCAAGATCATCGTGGGACAATCGTTTATTTGGATGCTGCGGAGGGTAGGTATACGTTGTGGTGTGTTTTTTTACTTTTTTCTGATGAGGGAGTCGTGGAATTGGGCGTTCTCTCTCTCTCTCTCTCTCTCTCTCTCTCTCTCTCTCCTCCGTCCGTCCCTGAACTGAAAAGCTGGTGTTATACAGTGCAAATCGCTGCAGCGCACAAGCGACAACATGGCGATAGGTCTTAGGGGCGTGGACGCCTATGTCATCACTCTGCCCACGCCCCTTCATTGGCTGAAAAAAATGGCGCCAAGCGCGTCATACGAAACGCGACTTTGGCGCGAAAGTCTCGCACCGCATGGCCGACCCCACACAGGGATCAGGTCGGGTTTCATGAAACCCGACTTTGCCAAAAGTCGGCGACTTTTGAAAATGAACGATCCGTTTCGCTCAACCCTACTGGCCACCAATGATAACTTAGTTTAGGGGTGAATAGGGGTGAATAATTGTATTGTTTAGAGGGAATGGGCCCGTAACCACTGGTCACCAATGACCGTTATTTTAGGGGACATTTGGTGGGGGAAATTGTTGGGACATTTTATTTGATTTAGGGGGAGGGGGCTACAATAAAATTAAATAAAGTACATAACAGCAGGGACAGTTCAATGGGAAATACTGCTCCCATCGAGCTGAGCCTGCTGCAACGACTTGGAGGGAACAGACATCGGCCGATGAGACTAGTCTCATCGGCCGATGTCCGAACACACGCACACACATATATACACAGACACACACATATATACACATATACATACACACACACACACTTACCACACTTATCATCTGCACCACATCCAGCCTCATCCGATCATACCCCTCCATGTCGGCAGCCATAAGACAGGAAGACGGGAATGGTGTGGGAGTTTCCTCTTCCTGGATTATGGGATGCGCATGAATGGCATGATAGCTTATGGGATGTCACTTCCTGTAGTTTTTCCGGAAATAAACGCTAGAAATCCACAAATTTAAACAGATTAAACGGATTTCTAGCGTTTCAATGCAAGTCTATGGATGCGGGAACATGTTGCTTTTTTTTCCATGATTCGTTTTTTTCGCGAATCGCTACATTTGCACAATTTTTGCGGAATCCATACAAACGATTGGGAACCATATGTTAGCGTTTTTTTCACGTTTTTATCGCGATTTTATAGCGGAAAAAAATCCTGACGTGTGCACATACCCTTAGTGATGCAATCTTGAGAAATGTTTGTTTATTCACTTCACAAACCGTTCTAAGCCTCTATACTTTTGCTGTTTGTCATTGTAAAACATTAAGGTTCACTGAAACTCTGCCAGTGGTGGTTTAATCTAAATTCTGGTGGGGTTCTCTGTCTTGGTGTTGCTTCTCTGATATTCCAGATGGATGATGTTTAAAAGCCTCTTGTGGATGATGTAAGTATACTGTATGTAGTTAATCTTTATATATGCGTAATCACTATATGTAATTAATCCTTATATGTACTTATTAACCTTTCTATACTATTCCTTGAATTTTGTAGTTTGCAATAAAGTTGCGTTGCATTGCAAGTATTAGCCTTTTTTAAAGCCAAATCTGAACCTTAGTGTTAAAAACATGGCAAATAAAATTGCAAATTCTCCTGTAAATAATTCTGCAAAGAGGGAACCATCATACCATTAAAAAATACAAGTTGATTTTCATGGGTCCATCCAGTAAATGGGTTACAAGGCGTAATGGGGTGCATATGACTGACTATGCAGCAGGGCTGGCCTTGCTGTCAATGTGTAAAACAAAGGAATATGGGAGTACAAAATGCATATTGTGAAGTGGATTTTCATGGGCCCATCCAGTATCTGGGTTCCAAGGTGTAATGGGGTGCATATGACTGACTTTGCAGCAGGGCTGGCTTTGCTGCCAATGTGTAAAATAAAGGAGTATGGAGTACAAAATGCATATTGTGAAGTGGATTTGCATGGGCCCATCCAGTATGTGGGTTCAAAGGCTTATGGGGTGCATATGAATTGGTAGCAGGGCTGGCCTTGAATTCAATGCAACACTTATTCAGGAGTCCCCCTGGACATCTTATGAAAGGTGTATTGTGGTGCGTCGTAATTCTTGGCAGCCCATCCACTCACAACATAGGCTACAACAGCTATGGAGACCCACTGTTTAATAATGGCCCATTAAGAAGATTAATGCCACCTGATGCACCAGTAAAAATAGGCTCTGTGACTTTAAGATTCCCTCCTTCATAAATGAAGCAAGATGGGTCTGCTTATGTGTCAGAGACCACATGGCCAGCTGGGGCTGTTAAGTGTTCCAATGACATTTCCCAGTAAATGCATTTGTAGTGGTTGAAAGCAATGTTAAAGTTGAAAAATGCTTCAAAAACGCTGCATCTGAACTAAGCCTAGTCGGGTTAATTATTTTGCCTTACAGGCAAGTCATTGACCTTCGAAGGATGTACCTTGACATATCTCCCAGCAAAATCCGTTTTGGTTTCATCTTAGTGTGTTTTTTGTTGCATCGGGAAAAATGGCATGAATCTCGGAAAAAAATGTTTATAGCTGTGAACTAGGAGTCAGGAATGCTTCCAGGGGTGATCCTCATGATGTCCCTGTCTCATTTGAGCAGTGTTTCCATCATTTTCAGACGTTTTTAGACCTTAAAATGACCCCCATGGGGGATCACGTTAAACGTACTCGGGTCTCCCATAGACTTACATTGGGCTCGTTGTTCTTGCCGAGTACCTGAGTATGCCAATCTGCTCGACCCGAGCAATGATCACCTGAGCATTTTAGTGCTCGCTCATCACTAGTTATCACTCATCCATCATTCAGGAGCAGAGTGGCTTGGTATAACAATGTAACAAATCCAATAATGAAGATTGAACAGATGGGGCCTAATATTCTAAACAGACTACGATATAGTGCATCAGTATGTGCAGGTTACTTGCTAGCGCTTATGCATTAACTTGATTGCATACAAGGATTTTTGAACAGTACCAAAAATCGTTACTAAGCTGATAATTTGGAACGTTGTTTGCAGAATGATAGGTATGGACTGTAACTAAATAAGCTGGGCTAAGCTTGGAAGTCAATGTTGAAAGTTGAATAGAAGGCATTGTGTGATAACAATGTCACATGTGTTTGTCAGGTTATTACATTAAACTAGTATGAACTAGCAGGGAAGAAGCCAATTACAAAGGAATGAAACAAGGCCTAGTGCTGAAGCTGACAAAAGTGAGTAAAATTCTTATTAACTAACATTGATGGTGTAACACAGTAATGCAAGTTAGAGGTAGAATGTTCTGCAGTATGTGCCTATTTGCCATATGAAAGACATATCCCAAGAGATCAGAAAAAGACCAATACATTTAGGAACGTGCTGCTGAACACCTTCTCTGTAAATGTACAGGGTCGGCCATGTAAATGGATACACTTAAATAAAATGGGAATGGTTGGTGATATCAACTTCCTGTTTGTGGCACATTAGTATATGGGAGGGGGAAAACTTTACAAGATGGGTGGTGACCATGGCCGCCATTGTGAAGTCGCTCATTTTGGATTCATCTTTATTTTTTCCAATGGGAAGAGGTTCATGTGACACATCAAATTTATTGAGAATTTCACAAGAACAACAATGTGCTTGGTTTGTTTCAATGTAACTTTATTCTTTCATGAGTTATTTACAAGTTTCACTTTGTTTATAGCCATTGACATGTTGCAGAGGTTAACCCGTGAGGAGCGGATAGAAATTGTGTTGATGTCTGGTGAACGCAGTACACGGGTCAATGCAGCAGATTTCAATGCAAGACACCCTATGCAAGAAAACTGTCATTTCCATTTTATTTAGGTGTATCCATATAAATGGCCCACCCAAAAAGTTTGCCTCATCACTGAACATAACCGGTGGCGCAGTGCAGCGCTGGAGTCCTGTGTTCAAACCCCACCCAGGACAACATCTGCAAAGAGTTTGTATGTTCTCCCCGTGTTTGCGTGGGTTTCCTCCTGGTACTCCGGTTTCCTCTCACATTCCAAAGACATACTGATAGGGAATTTAGATTGTGAGCCCCATCGGGGACAGTGATGATACTGTCTGTAAAGTGCTGCGGAATATGTTAGCACTATATAAAAATAAAGATCATTATTATCTGTTTAAACTGAGGGTCCTGTTCCAATTTTTGTTTTGCCCATTCTGCAAATTCAGTGAGCCGATCTTTTATCAGTCGAACATCCCTTCAGTGATAAGGCAAACTTTTTTGGGTGGGTCATTTATATGGATAGACCTAAATAAAATAGGAATGGTGACAGTTTTCTTGCGTTGGGTGTTTTGCATTGAAATCTGCTGCAATGACCCGGGTACTGCGTTCACCAGACATCAACACAATTTCTATTTGCTCCTTGTTTTTCTTGTGAAATTCTCAATAAGTTTGATGTGTAACATGACCCTCTTCCCATTGGAAAAAATAAAGTTGGATCCAAAACTTCAAAATAGTTGCCATGGTCACCACCCATCTTGAAAAGTTTTCCGACTTCCATATACTAATGTGCCACTAACAGGAAGTTGATATCACCAACCATTCCCATTTTATTTAAGTGTATCAATATACATGGCCCACCCAGGTTTATCCCCATCTATGGCCCTCCCTGTAGACATGTGGGAAATGTTACTTATTAAGTATTTTGTCTGACATATTTCTGTGATTTAAGAACTTGAAAATTTAAAGTTGGAAAATTGTGAAAGTTTCTACATTTTTGCTAACTTTGTTTTTTTCACAAATAAACGCAAGTCACATCTTAGAAATGTTACCACTATTATGAAGTACATACAATATGCCATGAGAAAACAGTCTCATAATTACCATGATCCATTGAAGCATTCCAGAGTTATTACCAGTGGTAACAAGTGGTCAGAATTGTAAAAATTGGCCTGATCATTAATGTGCAAACCACCCTCGGGGGTAAAGAGGTTAAATTTGAAATTTGTGAAAATCTGTCAGTGCACTGAGTTATTAACCCCTTTCTGACATGTGACGTACTATCCCATCGAGGTGGGCCCGTATGACCACCGATGGGATAGTACGTCATAGCGATCGGCCGCGCTCACGGGGGAGCGTGGCCTATTGTGGCCGGGTGTCAGCTGACTATCGCATCTGACATCCGGCACAATGTGCCAGGCGTGGTCACGGACCGCCCCCAGCACATTAACCCCTGGCACACTGCGATCAAACATGATCGCAGTGTTCAGGTGGTAAAGGGAAGCATCGCGCAGGGAGGGGGCTCCCTGCAGGCTTCCCTGAGACCCCTGGAGCAGTGCGATGTGATCGCGCTGCTCGGTGGGTCTCTTACTTCCTCCCTGCAGCAGGCCCGGATCCAAGATGGCTGCGGGGCTGCATCCGGGTCCTGCAGGGAGGTGGCTTACCAGCGCCTGCTCATAACAAGCGCTGATAAGCCTGCAGAGTGCACATCAGATCGCTGATCTGACACAGTGCACAGCAAAGTGTCAGATCAGCGATCTTACACTATAACATGATGCCCACCCTGGGCAAAAAAAAAATATTCACATGTGTAAAAACAATAAAAAAATTCCTAAAAAAATATATATATATATTGTTCCTATAAATACATTTCTTTATCTAAATAAAAAAACGATAAAAGTACACATATTTAGTATTGCCTCGTCCGTAACGACCCGTCCTATAAAACTGTCCCACTAGTTAATCCCTTCAGTGAACACCATAAAAAAGGAGGCAAAAAACAACGCTTTAATATCATACCGCCAAACAAAAAGTGGAATAATACGCGATCAAAAAGACGGATATAAATAACCATGGTACCGCTGAAAACGTCATCTTGTCCCGCAAAAAATTATCCATGACACAGCCTCATGAAAGAAAAAATTAAAAAGTTATAGTCCTCAGAATAAAGCGATGCAAAAATAATTATTTTTTCTATAAAAGAGTTTTTATCGCATAAAAGCACCAAAACATTAAAAAAATGATATAAGTGAGGTATCGCTGTAATCGTACTGACCAGAAGAATAAAACTGCTTTATCCATTTTACCAAACGCGGAACGGTATAAACGCCTTCCCCAAAAGAAATTCATGAATAGTTGGTTTTTGGTCATTCTGCCTCACAAAAATCAGAATAAAAAGCGATCAAAAATTGTTACGTGCCCGAAAATGTTACCAATAAAAACGTCAACTCATCCCGCAAAAAAACAAGACCTCACATGACTCTGTGGACCAAAATATTGAAAAATTATAGCTCTCAAAATGTGGTAACGCAAAAAATATTTTTTGCAATAAAAAGCGTCTTTTAGTGTGTGACGGCTGCCAATCATAAAAATCCGCTAAAAAACCCTCTACAAAATAAAATCAAACCCCCTTCATCACCCCCTTAGTTTGGGAAAAATAAAAAAAAATAAAAAAATGTATTTATTTCCATTTCCCATTAGGGTTAGGGTTAGGGCTAGGGTTAGGGCTATGGATAGGGTTAGGGCTAGGGTTAGGGCTAGGGTTAAGGCTACAGTTAGGGATGGGCTAAAGTTAAGGTTAAGGTTGGGGCTAAAGTTGGGGTTAAGGTTTAGATTACATTTACGGTTGGGAATAGGGTTGGGATTAGGGTTAGGGGTGTGTCAGAGTTAGGGGTGTGGTTAGGGTTACTGTTGGGATTAGGGTTAGGAGTGTGCTTGGATTAGGGTTTCAGTTATAATTGGGGGGTTTCCACTGTTTAGGCACATCAGGGGCTCTCCAAACGCAACATGGCGTCCGATCTCAGTTCCAGCCAATTCTGCGTTGAAAAAGTAAAACAGTGCTCCTTCCCTTCTGAGCTCTCCCGTGCGCCCAAACAGGGGTTTACCCCAATATATCGGGTACCAGCCTACTCAGGACACATTGGACAACAACTTTTGGGGTCCATTTTCCCCTGTTACCTTTGGGAAAATACAAAACTGGGGGCTAAAAAATAATTTTTGTGGAAAAAAAACATTTTTTTTTTCACGGCTCTGCGTTATAAACTGTAGTGAAACACTTGGGGGTTCAAAGTTCTCACAACACATCTAGATAAGTTCTGTGGGGCGTCTAGTTTCCAATATGGGGTCACTTGTGAAGGGTTTCTATTGTTTAGGTACATTAGGGGCTCTGCAAACCCAATGTGATGCCTGCAGACCAATCCATCTAAGTCTGCATTCCAAATGATGCTCTTTCCCTTCCGAGCTCTGCCATGCGCTGGTGGTTTCCCCCCACATATGGGGTATCAGCATACTAAGGCCAAATTGCACAACAACTTTTGGGGTCCAATTTCAACTGTTACCCTTGGGAAAATGCAAAACTGGGGGCTAAAAAATAATCTTTGTGGAAAAAAAAATAATTTTTATTTTCACAGCTCTGCGTTATAAACTGTAGTGAAACACTTGGGGTCCAAAGCTCTCACAACACATCTAGATGAGTTCCTTAGGGGGTCTACTTTCCAAAATTGTGTCACTTGTGGGGGGTTTCAATGTTTAGGCACATCATTGGCTCTCCAAACGCAACATGGCGTCCCATCTCAATTCCTGTCAATTTTGCATTAATAAGTCTAATGGCGCTCCTTCCCTTCCGAGCTCTCCCAAGCACCCAAACAGTGGTTTACCCCCACATATAGGGTATCAGCGTACTCAGGACAAATTTTACAGCAACTTTTGGGGTCCAATTTCTTCTCTTACCCTTGGGAAAATAAAAAATTGGGGGCGAAAAGATCATTTTTGTGAAAAAATATGATTTTTTATTTTTACGGCTCTGCATTATAAACTTCTGTGAATCACTTAATGGGTAAAAGTGCTCACCATACATCTAGATAAGTTCCTTAGGGGGTCTACTTTCCAAAATGGTGTCACTTGTGGGGGGTTTCAATGTTTAGGCACATCAGGGGCTCTCCAAACGCAACATGGCGTCCCATATCAATTCCAGTCAATTTTGCATTGAAAAGTCAAATGGTGCTTCTTCGCTTCCGAGCTCTGCCATGCGCCCAAACAGTGGTTTAACCCCACATATGGGGTATCAGCGTACTCACGACAAATTGTACAACAACTTTTAGGGTCCATTTTCTCCTGTTATCCTTGGTAAAATAAAACAAATTGGAGCTGAAGTAAAAAAAGTTAAATGTTAATTTTTATTTAAACATTCCAAAAATTCCTGTGAAATACCTGAAGGGTTATAAACTTCTTTAATGTGGTTTTGAGCACCTTGAGGGGGTCAGTTTTTAGAATGGTGTCACACTTGGTTATTTTCTATCATATAGACCCCTCAAAATGACTTCAAATGAGATGTGGTCCCTAAAAAAAATGGTGTTGTAAAAATGAGAAATTGCTGGTCAACTTTTAACCCTTATAACTCCCTAACAAAAAAAAAATTGGTTCCAAAATTGTGCTGATGTAAAGTAGACATGTGGGAAATGTTACATATTAAGTATTTTGTGTGATATATCTCTGTGAATTAATTGCATAAAAATTCAAAGTTGGAAAATTGTGAAATTTTCAAAATTCTCACCAAATTTCCTTTTTTTCACAAATAAACACAGGTAATATCAAAGAAATTTTACCACTTTCATGAAGTACAATATGTCATGGGAAAACAGTGTCAGAATCACTGGGATCCGTTGAAGTGTTCCAGAGTTATAACCTCATAAAGGGACAGTGGTCAGAATTGTAAAAATTGGCCTGGTCATCAACGTGCAAACCACCCTTGGGGGTAAAGGGGTTAAAAAGGCTTAACTTCCATTTCTATGGTGAGGTTACTTTTACATTATTACAGCTATTTTGGTGTTAAAGGGCTTTGGAAAGGGTTAGTCCTAGCGGACCATAGAGTTTTACACCTGCCTTTTCATGGCAATTGGAAGCCTTGCAGTATTGCAAATTGCTGTTAATGACATTTTTGAGAAAAATGCTGTCAAACCTGGCAAATTAGTTTCAAAAATTCAATCTCCTCTAACAGTGATCCATAGCTATTTTCAATCCTGTCCTCCTACTAATTACTAATATTATGAATGTCCAATTGACACAAAGAAAAACAGTTCCGACTTGTAGACATATGGACTTCAAATGAGTTCCAAAGGTGTACTGTTACATGTGCCACCAAACATATCAGCAGTAGATCATCTAAAGAGGTTTTCAAACAGAATGAGAAGGCCGCATCCAATCAGTGACTGATTATCTGCAAGAAAGACAACCCCATGTTGATGCCAGAAGACCATCAGGGGACAAGCACTGCTGCTAGAGTGAAGGAACAGTGCTTGTCTGTGAGGTTAGTTTTTATTACACCCGCCTGGACCCACAGAGCTTTATTCTTAATATAATGAAATAGCCCTTAACATTCTTTAAGTTGTCAGATGGACCTCTATTGATCAGATTTGTTTTTCTAGACTATCCTACAGATTTTCAGTCTGATTGAGAATGCTGTGGAATTTCACCTGCAGAATCTGCATCAAAATTCCTCAACAAGGTACAATGCAATAAAAATCATTTGATATTGATCTATGTTGGATAAGGTCTTTCCTATAGGACAAGAGGTTGAATATTTAAATATGTATGGGTCACTTTTACAAGAATGTGGCCCCACTATATCACATTTTAATGGTAAACTTGCAGTTGAAAGTCAGTGTTGCCAAGCGACAGGCCCAAAACATCACTGCTCTAGAGGAGATGTACATGGAGGAATGGGCCAACATACCACCAGAAGTGTGCTAACCTTGTGAAAACTTACAGAAAACGTTTGACCTCTGTCATTACCATCAGAGGATATATAACAAAATATTGAGATGAAATTTTATTAATGACCAAATACTTATTTTCCACCATAATTGTCAAAATAAATCTTGCCAAATCAGACAGACTCTTTATAAGTGGGAGAACACAATTGGCGGCTCACTAAATACTTTTTTCCCCACTGTATCATACGAAACAGTATGGGTCTGATATGTGCGGATTTCAAATTGAACCAATTAAACAGATGTACGTAAATAGACATACACAGTCAAATATCATTTTTTAAATGTTTGTTTTGCAAATTCAACCCGCAACAAAGAAGAAAAAATTGCTAGTGAAGTACGTGTCCAAAAAAGCAGCACCTGCAACTGGGCATTGTACTGATGTGGCAAGTATAGATGTAGAATTTGACTAGTTAGACAAATGCACAAACACATAAAAAAATGAATTTGCAACACATAAACATTGTAAGGTAGGAAGACACAATTATATGTTTGAATTTTAGGAAATTTTCTTTTGTTTTAAAAAACAACAACAATTATTCACCCTTAGCAATGATTGTACAAGAAAGGAAAAACTTGGTTCCATGGCTTGTAATTTGCAAGCATATTATCTCTGACTAAGAATGGTTTCAGATTTTCGTTTTTGACTTCCTGCTTCTTTTTAATGCATAATGAGTAACAAAAATGTGTAATTATAATTCAAATGCAGCAAGACATATGCCAATTACACCATATCATGATTTAATGACACTGTCTTGCATTTCTTTTGGCACCTCTCTTTTATTTATTTTCCCCTATTAATTAAATCTCCATATTACTTACATATTACTTACTACATTTATTGTCTTTGGTGCTACAGGTGCTACAGCTGTATACCATTTTACTGTCTAAAGCATTTTCCTAATGTTTAAAGGCTTTCCTATCCTTTAGTGCTTAGCTGTGAGCTCTGACATTCTCACTATCCTAAATCACCCTCAAAATAGCAGCTGCATTCCCTACTTTGGCTTCTACATGGGTTATGATAATCTCTCCAATTTTTGCTGCATTATATCATGTGATGTCACAGCTGCAAAGAATTATAGGGAAACCCATGTGATCACACCTGGGGTCATGTTAGCCTTCCATTGCTGATTCAAACTTCAGTAATGTGTAAAATGACAGCAGGTATTTTTTTGTCATCATGTGTGAATCCAACTGCAAATTGTTCACATTAGCTGGGACCTGCAATTTTCATAAAACCTAACGCAAATTTGATTTAATTTGCATCTAATATATTTGCCCCTCTCTAATTGCTGTTATTTCTGATTATAATCACAACTTCTGCAAATAATATAAGCAATACCTGTGGAAAGCTTGGTTTCTGTTTTGTTTGTGCAGATGGTATAGTGTGATGGATATTAATTTTGTGCAATTAAATCAACTTTAGTTTGGTTTTCTCTCTAACTGCAGTCTTACTTGCCAGGTGCATATGGCAAATTCTTTAGCTTTGTTTGTTGAAAGATAAAAAACTTAGCTCAGTTACCTGAATGCATGACAGAGTTGGATTACATCAGAAAATTATTCAGAATTTCATATTTACAATATAAACACTACCCTGAGTGCCAAAGCCCCTGAAGAGTAGAATTTGATTTTCCTTCATGCACAGCAAATATTCATTAATATATCTGTACTTGCAATTTGCTTATTCATCACAAACACAATTAATGTATTCTGCCCACATACATAAAGAAGCTAATAAACTAGAAGCTTGTCTTTTATATTTTTTGCCTAAAATTAATTTAGAAATTAATATTTTGTAAACATATTTTCATTTTGTTTATGATTAAATGTTTTCATTTTCAAAACAAAAACGTTTCCTGAGATATATTATATGGGTTGTCCTTTTACACAAATCTACCTCTTAACCCTTTAACGCCATAGCAATTTTCTGTTTTTTTTTGTTTTTGATTTTCCTCCCCTCTTTCCAAATTCCATAACTTTTTTGATATTTCCGTTCATATACAGAAAAGGACAAAACTGTTGGCACCCTTGAAATTCTTCCATAAAATGAAGTATTTCTCCCACAAAATTATTGCAATTACACATGTTTTGTTGTCGACATGTTTATTATCTTTGTGTGTATTTTATCAACCCAACAAAACAGAAAATAGGAATATTTTACATCATTTCACCTAAACCCTCTAAAGTGGGAAGGACAATATTGTTAGCACTAGGGTTGAGCGAAGCGGATCGGACAAATTAAAAAATCGCCGACTTTTGGCAAAGTCGGGTTTCGTGAAACCCGACCGGATCCTAGTGTGGGGTCGGCGATCAGCGTGCCAAAGTCACGTTTCGTATGATGTTTTCAGCTCCATTTTTCATCCAATGAAGGAGGACGCAGAGTGTGGGCAGCGTGATGACATAGGTCTCGGTCCCCACCATCTTAGAGAAGGGCACGACAGTGATTGGCTTGCTTTCTGCGGCATCACAGGTGCTATAAAGGGGCGTTCCCACCGACCGCCATCTTACTTCTGCCAATCTTAGCATAGGGAGAGGTTGCTGCAGCTGCATCAGAAGAAGGGATATAGTTAGGGAGGGAACATTAAGCCCTGAAACTGCTTGTGCTGTAGCGATTTCCACTGTCCAACACCACCTTTTCTTTGCAGGGACAGTGGAGTTTATATTTTTGTGCATCCTCTCTGTAGCTTATTAGGCTGCCTTATAAGGCTCCCTGGTAGCTGCATTGTTGTTTGTACGCCGCTGTGCAAACCAACTGGTTTCTTTAAAGCAAAAATCCTGTTGCTCCTTTCTGTACAGTTATCTTGTTTATTTGTCCACACTTTTGTGTGCAGCAGTCCTTTTTATTGCTGCCATACTTCTCCTGAGATCATTGTAGGGAGACTGAAATTGTACTACTTGCTTGCTCAGGATCACAGCACTTGCAAAGTTGAAATACTTACAGTTAGGGCCAGAAATATTTGGACAGTGACACAATTTTCGCGAGTTGGGCTCTGCATGCCACCCCATTGGATTTGAAATGAAACCTCTACAACAGAATTCAAGTGCAGATTGTAACATTTAATTTGAAGGGTTGAACAAAAATATCTGATAGAAAATGTAGGAATTGTACACATTTCTTTACAAACACTCCACATTTTAGGAGGTCAAAAGTAATTGGACAAATAAACATAACCCAAACAAAATATTTTTATTTTCAATATTTTGTTGCAAATCCTTTGGAGGCAATCACTGCCTTAAGTCTGGAACCCATGGACATCACCAAACGCTGGGTTTCCTCCTTCTTAATGCTTTGCCAGGCCTTTACAGCCGCAGCCTTCAGGTCTTGCTTGTTTGTGGGTCTTTCCGTCTTAAGTCTGGATTTGAGCAAGTGAAATGCATGCTCAATTGGGTTTAGATCTGGAGATTGACTTGGCCATTGCAGAATGTTCCACTTTTTGGCACTCATGAACTCCTGGGTAGCTTTGGATGTATGCTTGGGGTCATTGTCCATCTGTGCTATGAAGCGCCGTCCAATCAACTTTGCAGCATTTGGCTGAATCTGGACTGAAAGTATATCCCGGTACACTTCAGAATTCATCCGGCTACTCTTGTCTGCTCTTATGTCATCAATAAACACAAGTGACCCAGTGCCATTGAAAGCCATGCATGCCCATGCCATCACGTTGCCTCCACCATGTTTTACAGAGGATGTGGTGTGCCTTGGATCATGTGCCGTTCCCTTTCTTCTCCAAACTTTTTTCTTCCCATCATTCTGGTACAGGTTGATCTTTGTCTCATCTGTCCATAGAATACTTTTCCAGAACTGAGCTGGCTTCTTGAGGTGTTTTTTTGCAAATTTAACTCTGGCCTGTCTATTTTTGGTATTGATGAATGGTTTGCATCTAGATGTGAACCCTTTGTATTTACTGTCATGGAGTCTTCTCTTTACTGTTGACTTAGAGACAGATACACCTACTTCACTGAGAGTGTTCTGGACTTCAGTTGATGTTGTGAACGCGTTCTTCTTCACCAAATTAAGTATGCGGCGATCATCCACCACTGTTGTCATCCGTGGACACCCAGGCCTTTTTGAGTTCCCAAGCTCACCAGTCAATTCCTTTTTTCTCAGAATGTACCCAACTGTTGATTTTGCTACTCCAAGCATGTCTGCTATCTCTCTGATGGATTTTTTCCTTTTTTTCAGCCTCAGGATGTTCTGCTTCACCTCAATTGAGAGTTCCTTTGACCGCATGTTGTCTGCTCACAGCAACAGCTTCCAAATGCAAAACCACACACCTGGAATCCACCCCTGACCTTTTAACTACTTCATTGATTACAGGTTAACGAGGGAGACGCCTTCAGAGTTAATTGCAGCCCTTAAAGTCCATTGTCCAATTACTTTTGGTCCCTTGAAAAAGAGGACGCTATGCATTACAGAGCTATGATTCCTAAACCCTTTCTCCGATTTGGATGTGGAAACTATCATATTGCAGCTGGGAGTGTGCACTTTCAGCCCATATTATATATATAATTGTATTTCTGAACATGTTTTTGTAAACAGCTAAAATAACAAAACTTGTGTCACTGTCCAAATATTTCTGGCCTGAACCTCTCCCTGCTCCACTGCCGTGACGTGCACCACATTTCCTGGGCCCACGAAAATCTTGAGCCAGCCCTACCCCCCCCCACAACTTTAGCCAAATGACCCCCTGTTTTCAATTCCTAACTATTATTAAATAGTAATTTAAGATTGACAAGCTTAAGAAATAAGAATTGATGTTTTTGGCATTAAAATTGGCACTGTAGGTGTTTTCCTGTCCTCCACTCACTGCCGACTTTGATTCCCCATTGACTTGCATTGGGTTTCGTGTTTCGGTTGGCCCCCAACTTTTCGCAATAATCGGCCGATTTCACCCGACTCGATCCTAAAAAAGTTAAAGTCGCTCAACTCTAACCACAACCTCTTCCCAACACTGAAGGACCGCCAATGCCATTTGTTGTGGTTGGGGATGATGTGTCCCAAATGTGTGCCAACCTCCCAAAACCATACTCAAGTCGGGACTTATGTCACGCAAAAAATATTTACAACTACCGACTGACAAGGGCACGAAGAACTGTGGAGTGTGCCTTTGGATTGCTGGTCTCTAAATGGCGCATTTTGGCAACAGCCATTAATCTAAAAATTGATACTATTGATGAGGTTGTGAAAGCTTGTGTTGTTCTACACAGCTACATCCTGGCTAAAGAGCAACCAAACTTAGAAATAGAGGAACCTGTTACTACCACATTGCGTGATTACCAAGATAACCCTCTGAGGACTTCAGTGGAAGTTGCCCAAATGAGGGATACATTTGCTGCCTACTTTATTTCTAATAATGGTCGTCTGGCATGGCAAGACGAAATGGTTTAAGCAGCTAAAATGTACCTGCAATGTTAAAATGTACCTGCAATGTTAATGTACCTGTAATTTATGTTTCAATTTACCTGTAATGATAAAAAGTTTCTGTATTGTTTTCTAACTGAAATAATAAAAAACCTCTAGTTAAACACCTGTTCCAAGTTCCCTGAACAATACAATACACATAAGTGTGTGTTTGCGGTGACGGCGCATAAGTGTGGTGACGGTGCATACAGAGATAAAGAACACACTGTAAATGTGCAAACAAAAGCAACATTTTATTTATCAATAAAAAAATTAGCTTTGGGGAATGTTGGAGGGTGAAATATGATGGACATGGGATGTGTGGAGCTGGGATGGTTGGCTGGCTAGCAATTGTGGATGATGAAGGGGTTCCAGGGGAAGGGCCTACAAAATGCATGGGGTCTGGGAGGTCAAGGATGGGCATTAGGAGTGAAAGTGTGGGAAGGGAGAGACAAATTAGAAAACACAGACACATTGGAAGGTGATGGTGGAGGTGGTAGTAAAGTTTTGGGGGTACATTTGCTGGTCCTAGTCTTCTTGGCTTGCTGTGCTGAACTGGTACTGGCCTTCTGTTTGCTTCTTTTTTTCTTTGGGAGGGTGGATGCGGTGGCTTGAGACTGGTGTGCAGCAGAGCTCGGCATTGTGGTGGAGGTAGAGAGGTGCGCAGCAGGACTCAGCATAGTGGTGGCTTGAGACAGGTGTGCAGCAGGACCTGGCATGGTAGTTAAACTGGCTAGTGGTTGCTGCAAGTACAGAGTCTGCTGCATATCCTGGCTGTAAGCAGCATGGCAGGCCTGCATCACATTCAGCTGGAGATCAGGCATAACGTTTTCCGACATGCCTCGTTTTATAGCAATAAAAAAATGTTGTGCCGTTCTCTGAAGGTCAGCTTCAAGGTGGTCAAGGCATAGGTTGACTTCCTGGAAAAGTGAGTTCACATGTGTGAACCCACGTTCCAGTTTGTCTCCAAGGGCTTTTAGGCCATTCTAGAAGACTGAGCCTACGTGAACAAACTCGGGCATGAGTGGACTGTTCCAGGCCTTCTGCCGCTGGCAAGAAGAGACGAAAAACCAGTGGCAGAGGACTGGGACAGGGGAAAACCTGAAGGACCAGCTGCCTGTTCTCCAGCCTGTGAAGCCTGCCTACTTGCTGCATCACTGGTGGATGCTTGGGACTGTTCGGTGGCTGTTCGATGAGGGGCCGCTCCAACAGAGGACGATCCAGGTTCAGCGGTGCTACTCCAGGCTCTGTTTGAAAAAGAAATGAAAAACATTACTGCAAAATAATAAAAATGCTTACAGCACCAACATATCCTGTGAAAAAAAAAATTCAGATGTTATTGCATGGAATACAAGACAAAAATACTTATGTTCGATGACCAACCACAGGTCTCAGGAAGAACAGACTACGTACTTGTATTTGGAAATCTTTTGAGCAGCACCACTTTGAACCCGACTCTCCTCTCTCATGTCCTTATTGAAGCGATCCTTCATCGAACGCCACCCGCCTTTGACTCTCTTCACTGTGAAGGGAAAAAAAAAGAAATTGTAAAACAATGCACCACAGGTTCCGCGTCAGACAACATTGCAATACTTACAAAAATCCTTTCTAACTTGTGGCATGGTACCAATCATGCAACAGCGATCTGGCCACTTCATCCCATAGCCACTTAATGACCACAGTGTCCGAGTGCCGCTGATCCCGGGTGTCCCACAACGGAACTCGCTCCTGCACCAATGTTATTAGGAGGTCATTGTCAATGGTGGCTTCACAATGTGGAACCTAGAAATCAAAGAAACACATTAATATAGTTGTAAAGATAAAACAAAACCAAAAACAGTTAAGAATACTTACCTGCCGTCTTTCCACCTGAACTTAGGCCTGAGTCTGCTCCTGCTCTGCCAGACTGGAACTGGTCTGTAAAAAAAATACATGATTTTACCACTTTTATCATATTGACAGTCAATACTTACCAATCAGTAGCAAATGTACTCACTTCATCAGCCTCTTGTCCGCTCTGGGAGGACATCTTTGATAAGGAATCCTGCAAGAGAGACAGAAGTGAGTACAGATTACAGTGAGAGAAACAGACAGACATTTTCATAGCTTCTATACTCACATCCTGAGTGAAATCCATAGTCTTCAGATCAGCAAAACAGTCTTCAGAGCAGCAAAGCAGTAACATTCGCTTGCAGAGTCTTGAGAGTAATGGACTACCTGTCTCCAGACCCCCTTTCATACATCAGTGATTTTTCAGATGGTAACATCATTTCCTGGACATGGTTAGTGTGCAGTACGCATGCATATCTAACGCAAGCGTATGCATGTCTTTTCGTACCAATGCGTTCCCATAGACAGTAATGCATTTTTTACGCACTCCTCTGCAATCATCCGCATGCAGACAATTGTGCAATATTTGACGCCTCAAAAAATGCAACATGTTGCATTTGCTGGATCTTGTCACAGACCGCAAAACGACGCATGCGTACGCATCTGCAAGCGAATGCATGCAAACGCATGTCCCTGCATACACCATTTTAAATATATGTACGCATGACGCATGTGGACTGCGCGCACAGACACAGATGGGAAATGAGCCTTAAGGTACCGTCACATTAAGCAACGCTGCAGCGATATAGACAACAATGCCGATCGCTGCAGCGTCGCTGTTTTGTCATTCTGTGGTCGCTGGAGAGCTGTCACACAGACAGCTCTCCAGCGACCAAAGATGCCGAAGTCCCCGGATAACCAGGGTAAACATTGGGTTACTAAGCGCAGGGCCGCGCTTAGTAACCCGATGTTTAACCTGGTTACCATTGTAAATGTAAAAAAAAAGAAAACAGTACATACTTACATTCCGGTGTCTGTCGCGTCCTCCGGCGTCAGCTTCCCTGCACTGTGTAAGCGCCGGCCATAAAGCAGAGCAGTGACATCACCGCTGTGCTCTGCTTTACGGCCGGCCGGCGCTGACACAGTGCAGGGAAGCTGACGCCAGGGGACGCGACAGACACCGGAATGTAAGTGTGTAGTGTTTTTTTTTTTTACATTTACAATGGTAACCAGGGTAAATATCGGGTTACTAAGCGCAGCCCTGCGCTTAGTAACCCGATGTTTTCCCTGGTTACAAGTGAACACATCGCTGGATCGGCATCACACACTCCGATTCAGCGATGTCAGCGGGCGATCCAGCGACGAAATAAAGTTCTGGCCTTCTAGCTCCGACCAGCGATGTCACAGCAGGATCCTGATCGCTGCTGCGTGTCAAACACAACGATATCACTATCCGGGATGCTGCAATGTCACGGATCGCTATCGTTATCGTTCTAAAGTTGCTCAGTGTGAAGGTACCTTTAGGCAGTAAGTGCATGATGTGAAAAGTTCTTGTATTTATGTTGTTGCATAAGGAGTTTTCCTCTGGAATTTTCTGCTTTCTCCGCTATCAAAATAAACTTCAATCAAAGTATCTGATTGTGATATCAAGGGTATGGCAACGTATTACATAATATAGAAGAAATGTTATACTATTAGTGCATCTGAACTTACAGTAACTGCACCTTACATATACATGTGACATTGCACCATTCCATTGAGGTGTTCAGAAAGACTGTCGTGCTCTATTCTTAATATGACATTATTTTTGCCATTATCTTTGCCAATTTACTAATTAACTAAATAAACAGAAACCATCCAAACTATTTTGAATTTCAATGATAAAACTGGTGCTGACATCCCTGAAAGACATAACGATGTTGTAGTCAGGTTGCTGATCCATATGCTTATGTGAATTCTAGATATAGCTCACATCAATCTTAAAACTGCTGCTGTGGTCTTGAGAAATGTAAATGTCTACTTAATTAATGAGGAGCTTAACCATGACATTGAACTTCAAGTTCAGTCCCCCATGTACTTGCAATGAAAAAGTGGACAATTTGATGCTTTCTAATTAAAATAGTGCATACAAATATCTACAGTATATTTTGTAGGCTTGTTAAAAATTAAACAAACCCTCAGACCTTATTTTAACAAATTATATAAGATCCCGTATGTTTTCTGATGTGGGAATATAGTTAGTAGCATTCGTGCGAATGTATTCACACATACCATTATATTGGCCACAAAAGTCTGAAGTTGCTGGAATGGGAGAGGAAGTACCACCTCTTACCTGACGGTTTCAACTGCTTTTTTTTTAATTGAAAACCCTGGTACAATGCCATAGTTGCGATGTGACACATGTGACGTCACTAAAAAATAGACACGGACACCTTCAGATAAGAGGCTCAAGCTCTAATACGTAGTTAGAAAACAAAATATCTCAGAAATGGATACTTCTTCACAGGAAACATGTATAAGAAAAACATGTGGACTCCAAATGCCAATTTAGTGTTTAATAGAGTTTGTGTATCCCTAAGATTACATCACTGGAGCAAGTTGTAATGTTATAATAATTTACTTGGTAGAGATTTTTAATGTCATATCTGTTTTTACCTCGCTTAAAACTAGAATTGTTTGTGTCAATCTATGATGAATCGATTGAGTCAAATTTCCTGAAAATGTTCTCATACTTTTGAAATGCAAATAGTTTGAGATTGGATTTGTGTGTCTGTTAGGGGCCGAGTTCCCGCCTCTGCACAGGGGGAATCTTGGGCCATCTCTATTGCAGTCTCCCATTCTTCTCCTGCTGCAGTGGAGCCTGCTCAGCGGAGATGTCAGTCCCAGCGTCTTGCTCAGTCCCACTCTGTACAAAGAGTTACTGCTGCTTTTCCTGCTTCTGCCATTGAAGCCAGTGCTGGGCATCGGCGAGCAGACACTTTAAGGACTAAGTCTTGCGTTTCTCGTTCTGAGCATGCCCAGAGTAAGATCTCTCAGTGGAGATCGAGGGTCACATGGTCAGATACTGCAGCTAAGTCCATTGGTCCTTTCAGGAAGGTCCTGTAGGTGCTCTGGCTTTGTGGCAGCCTCTCATTGGTCCTTCTAGGATGGTCTTGTACTTGTTGCAGCTATATAAGGCTCGCATGGGCGCACGGCCATGCGCTAGTATCAATCCAAATATGTTCTTTGCGCCAGTATGGTTATGCATGAATGTGTTCAGGGACCCGGCTGAAATAGGCCCCTAGAATACCGGCACCTCCAGTGAGGAGATTGTGTGAACGTATTCAGGGACCCAGCTGAAATAAGCCCCTAGAATACCGGCATCTCCAGTGAGGAGATTGTGTGTGTGCATAACCACTGACTGCCATCAGTTCGGCAGTAAGCTTGTGCTCCTGTGAGGCTAACATGGCAGAGTGCTTTCCTCTCACGGCTGCTCTGTGAGGTAACAGAGCTAGTCTACACCGCCAAACAGTGCCACCATTCACTAGCAGCAGATTCCTCCTGCACGCTGGACCCCGGGCTGCGAACGCACCATTTATAATAAACATCTATTCTTACTCGGTGTGTTCCACTCGTCCTAACAGTGTCTATGCCCCCCTTCCACCGCCAAACAAAAAGAAAAATTTCATGCATTGTTGAAGAGTTACAGGCCAATGATGTCAGGCATAATCAGGCAGGTTTTCCACAATGTCTTGCAGCGATCACATGTTTAGCACGGCCAATCAGGGGGAAGTATCACAGCCATTATAAAAGATGGGGCCTGCCAAGCCGCACCATTGTATGCATTTACAGGGTAGGTATTGAAGGTCAGAGAGCATAGCTCATGGAAATAAAGAGAAAAGCCCAAATTGGATTGTGTTTTGCTTTTGCACTAGTGTTAACCCCTTCATCCCGAAGCCTGTTTTCAACTTCCTGATCCGGCCATTTTTTTCAATTCTGACCACTGTCACTTTATGAGGTCATAACTCTGAAATGCTTCAATGGATCCTGGTGAATCTGAGATGGTTTTCTCGTGACATATTGTACTTTATGATAGTGGTAATATTTCTTCGATATGACTTGCGTTTATTTGTGAAAAAATTTTGTTTTTATGCCCTTAAATTAGAGAGTCATATCTTACAAAATAGTTTATGAATAACATTAATCGCATGTCTGCTTTACATTAGCACAATTTTGGAAACATAATTTCTTTTTGTTAGGAAGTTATAAGGGTTAAAAGTTGACCAGTGATTTCTCCTTTTTACAACAAAATTTGCAAAACCATTTGATTTAGGGACCACCTCACACTTGAAGTGACTTTGAGGGGTGACTTTGAAGTGACTTTGAGAGAAAATGCCTAAAATTTATTATTATTATTATTATTATACATTTTTATAGCGCCATTTATTCCATGGCGCTTTACATGTGAATACGGGGCAGATATAGACAAATACATTAAACATGAGCAGATAACAAGGCACACGAGTACATAAGGAGGGAGGACCCTGCCCGCGAGGGCTCACAGTCTGCAGGGGGTGGGTGAGGATACACTAGGAGAGGGAAGAGCTGGCTGTGCGGCTGTTCAGTAGGTTGAGGATCACTGCAGGCTGTAGGCTTGTCGGAAGAGATGAGTCTTCAGGTTCTTTTTGAAGGTTTCTATGGTAGGCGCGAGTCTGATGTGTTGGGGTAGAGAGTTCCAGAGTATGGGGGAAGCGCGGGAGAAGTCTTGGATACAGTTATGGGAAGAAGAAATGAGAGGGGAGTAGAGAAGGAGGTCTTGTGAGGATCGGAGGTTGCGTGTAGGTAGGTACCAGGAGACCATGTCACAGATGTATGGAGGAGACAGGTTGTGGATGGCTTTGTATGTCAGTGTGAGGGTTTTGAACTGGAGTCTCTGTGCGATAGGAAGCCAGTGAAGGGCTTGACACAGGGGAGAGGCTGGGGAATAGCGGGGGGACAGGTGGATTAGTCGGGCATCAGAGTGTAGGATGGATTGGAGTGGTGCCAGAGTGCTAGAGGGGACTCCAGAGAGTAGGAGGTTGCAGTAGTCGAGGCGGGAGATGATAAGGGCATGCACTAGCGTTTTTGCAGTGTTGCGGTCAAGGAAAGCACGGATCCGGGAAATATTTTTGAGTTTGAGACTACAGGAGGAGGCAAGGGCTTGGATATGTGGCTTGAAAGAGAGGGCAGAGTCGAGGATCACCCCGAGGCACCGGGCGTGTGGGACTGGGGATAGTGAGCAGCCATTGACATTGATGGATAGGTCTGGTGGAGGGGTAGAGTGAGATGGGGGAAAGATGATGAATTCTGTTTTGTCCATGTTCAGTTGTAGAAAGCGAGCAGAATAGAAGGCTGAAATGGCAGACAGACAGTGCGGGATTTTGGTAAGCAAGGAGGAGAGGTCAGGTCCGGAGAGGTAGATCTGCGTGTCATCAGCGTAGAGATGGTACTGCAAACCGTGGGATTCTATGAGCTGTCCCAGGCCGAAAGTGTAGATGGAGAAGAGTAGGGGTCCTAGAACAGAGCCTTGAGGAACACCAACTGACAAGGGGCGAAGTGAGGAGGTGGTGTGGGGGAGGGAGACACTGAATGTTCGGTCTGTCAGATATGACGAGATCCAGGAAAGGGCCAAGTCTGTGATGCCAAGGGATGAGAGGATTTGTAGCAAAAGGGAATGGTCTACAGTGTCAAAGGCAGAAGACAGGTCCAGGAGAAGGAGGACAGAGTAGTGTCGCTTGCTCCTGGCAGTTAGTAGGTCATTGGTGACTTTAGTTAGGGCAGTTTCAGTTGAGTGATGGGAACGGAAGCCTGATTGTAACCGATCAAAGAGGGAGCAGGAGGAGAAGTGGGAGGACAGTTCAAGATGGACGTGTTGCTCCAGCAATTTGGAGGCATAAGAGAGAAGAGATATTGGGCGATAGCCCAATGACACCATTCTAAAAACTGCACCCCTCAAGGTACTCAAAACTAAATTCAAGAAGTTTATTAATTATTCAGGTGCTTCACAGCTTTTTTTTATGTTTAAAAAAAATTGAACATTTAACCTTTTTTCACAGAATTTTTAATTCAGATGCAATTTGTTTTATTTGACCAAGAGTAACAGGAGAAATTGGACCACAAAACTTGTTGTACAATTTGTTCTGAGTACGCTGATACCCCATATGTGGGGGTAAACCACTGTTTGGGTGCATGGCAGAGCTCGGAAGGGAAGGAGTGCCATTTGACTTTTCAATGCAAAATTGGCAGGAACTGAGATCGGACACCATGTCGCGTTTGGAGAGTCCCTGATGTGTCTAAACAGTGGAAACCCCCCACAAGTGACCCCATTTTGGAAAATAGACCCCCTAAGGAACTTATCTAGAGATGTGGTGAGCACTTTGAACCCCCAATTTTTTCACTAAAGTTTAGAATGTAGAACCGTGAAAATTAAAAATCATTTTTTTCTACAAAATGATATTTAAGCCCGCAGTTTTTTATTTTCCCAAGGGTAACAGGAGAAATTGGACCCAAAAGTTGTTGTCCAACATGTCCTGGGTATGCTGATACCCGATATGTGGGGGGAACCACTGTTTGGGTGCATGGCAGAACTCGGAAGGGAAGGAGTGCTGTTTTGGAATGCAGACTTTGATGGAATGGTTTGCGGGTGTCACGTTGTATTTTCAGAGCCCCTGATGTACCTAAACAGTAGAAACCCCAACAAGTGACCCCATATTGGAAACTAGACCCACCATGGAAATTATCTGTATGTGTTCTGAGAACTTTGAACTCCCAAGTGTTTCTCTAAAGTTTACAACACAGAGCCGTGAAAATAAAAAATATATTTTTTTCCACGAAAATGATATTTTAGCACCCATATTGTTATTTTCAAAAAGGTAACAGGAGAAATTGGACTGCAAAAGTTGTTGTCCAATTTGTCCTGAGTACGCTGATACCCCATATGTGGGAGGGAACCTCTCTTTGGGCGCAGGGCAGAGCTCAGAAAGGAATGAGCACCATTTTACTTTTTCAATGCAGAATTGGCTGGAATTGAGATCGGATGCCATGTTGCGTTTGCAGAGCCCCTGATGTGCCTAAACAGTGGAAAACCCCAAATTCTAACTCCAACCCAAACCCCAACGCACCATTAAACCTAATATCAACCCTAACCCTAACCACACCCCTAACCCGAACACACCCCTAACCCTAATCCCAACCCTAACCATAACCCTGACCACACCCCTACCCCCAACACACCCCTAACCTTAATACCAGCCCTAATCTCAACCGTAACCATAACCCTAACCACACCCCTAACCCTGACACACCTTTAACCCTAATCCCAACCCTAACACCAACCATAAACATAATCCAAACCCCCCTATCTTTAGCCCTAACCCTAACCCTAACTTTAGCCCCAACCCTAACTTTAGCCCCAACCCTAATCCTAACTTTAGCCCCAACCCTAATGTTTAGTGTTGAGCATTCCGATACCGCAAGTATTGGGTATCGGCCGATATTTGCGGTATCGGAATTCCGATACCGAGTTCTGATGCATTCAGTATATCTGATGCCGGAATCGGAAGTTCCCATAATTCAAAGAGCCAGAATTCAACCAATGAGGAATGATTAGAAATGTGGGCACATCCTGTTCTGCATGGTAGGCATGTAACTACTGGCATGGCTGTGATTGGCTGCTGAAATGATGTCATGATGCACTATAAAAGTCACTTACGCCATTTTGGGTTCACTCTGCTGTGAATTCAGTTAGGGACAGGACGCTGTGTTCTGACTGAGGGCCAGTTTAGAGAGCGATTTGCTTCATTGTGCTTTACTCAGGCTAATTTAGCAACCGCTGTGTGAGAACCTTGTTTTTGCCTTGCAGCACTGTTTACAGGTGTCTGCAAGGTGTCTGTGTGAAAGCAGCTCACTCTGTAGTCTGGTCTGCAGCCACCGCTGGTTGTAGTCAGCTCAGGTTGCATCACTGCCTCATACCGTTCCATTGTCCGTTTTTCAATTAGTGAAGCCAGCTGCACATTTGTTCAAATTTATCCTATTAGTGGCTTCCCATCTGTATACAGCTAGATTGTGGGAAAACACTATAGGATTGCATAGAGGAGCTTTTTTTGGCCTTGCAGCGCCATTCACGGTGGTCTGCACGGTCTCTGTGTGAGTGCAGCTCACTCTGTAGTCTGTTCTACTGCCACAGCCGGTTGTAGTCAGGTCAGGGTGCGTCATTGCCTCACACCTTTCCATTGTCTGTTTTTCAATTAGTGCAGCCTGCTGCACATTTGTTCAAATTTATCCTATTAGTGGCTTTCCATCCATATCCTGCTAGATTGTGGAAAAACACTATATAGGAGTACATAAAGGAGTTTTTTTGGCCTTGCAGCACTGTTCACGGCAGTCTGCACGGTCTGTGTGTGAGTGCAGCTCACTCTGTAGTCGGTTCTGCAAAATAAAAAAATACAGTTCACCAAACACACCACTTTACAGTTGTGTAGGCCACATTAGCTCATATAAAAGTCTAGTCCACACTAGACACAATTAGTGTTTCTAATACCTGTTAGGAGCTGTTCAGGATTAATCACACTAAGCCCTAAGTACTTTTCTGTCTATCTTTATCAGTCTACCAAGATGAAGAAGGCAGTGAGTAAGGCACATGGGCATGGGCGTGGGCATGGAGCAGGTAGAGGATGTGGGGATTCTGTGCCTGCTGCGGGCACCGGTGACTCATCATCACCCAGTTTCAGCAGGGAACAGTCCTTCATGCGCAGCTTTGTAGGAGATCGCCATACCCCGCTGCTGCGGGAAGAACAAATTGAAGCCGTTGTCAGATGGATGGCAGCTAACGCATCGACTTCAATTAGTGCCACATCCTCTCAGGCACAGAGCACTGGAGAGCACCCATCTGACTCTTCACCACCTGCCAAATTGCCCAGGCAGTCAGAGAGCCCAGGACAGGAGCCATCTCTACTTCTGTTCTCTGAATCTCTTGGCTTGGAAAGAGGGGGCCAGCCAAGCAGCATTGGAGAAATGGAAAAAGAGGCAGTATGCAGTGATGCCCAACAGCTTTGTCTCTTTGATTCTGAAGAGGCGGGTGGGCCAGTGCCTCCGATCAGCACACCTCAGTACGCATCTGATGATGAGACTCAGGTGCCACTTTCTGGTGCGTACTGTGCTACCGAGACTACCCAGGAGAAGCAGTTGGTTGAAGAGGGTAGTGTAGATGATGAGGTCCTTGACCCATCATAGCGTGAGGTACAAGAAGGTAGTGGGAGCAGCTCTGAGGAAGAGATTCCCCAAACGGCCCAAAGAGGGAGAGGGAGGGGGAAGATTGCGGTGCCTGTAGCCTCCACTTTGGCACCCATTAGGAGCATGGCTCTTTCAAACGCCAAAACGGGCACTCCCAAGACTTGCAGTGCCTGGTCCTTTTTTGACACAGTTGCAGATGACATTTGCTTTGTCAAATGCAAGCTGTGTCATCAGAAAGTCAAACGAGGGAAAAGTGTCAGCAACCTCAATACCACAAATATGTGGAAACATGTGCGGACCAAGCACGTGGTGGAGTTACAATAACACACTGAAGACCTAGGCCAATCTACAGCGGCACCTACCACCTCTTCAGCTTGGGTTGTAGTCTCTTCCTCCAGCTCACACACAGCTGGTTCGGCTTCCTCACAGGATTGCCATGGAAGAACCTCTGGCACCGTTGTCCAGAAACCCAGTGTAATTCCACCCACAGCACCACGTTCCCAGTCATCCTCACACTCCCAGCCCACTCTACAGCCATCGGTAGCACAGGCATGGGAGAAAAGGTGGCCATTCTCGGCAAACCACCCCTGAGCACAGGCTCTGATTGCTGGCATTGCAAAACTACTGTCCCTTGAAATGCTCTCATTCACGCTGGTGGAGACTGACACCTTCTGTAACTTGATGGCATTGGCAGTCCCAAAATACAATGTGCCCAGCCGCTTTTATTTCAGCAGGCAAGCCGTCCCTGCCCTGCAATAGCATGTGGAGGGAAACATTAAACATGCGCTACTAAACGCCATCAGTAGCAAGGTCCACCTCACCACCAATGCGTGGACCAGTCACCATGGACAGGGACGATACCTTTCCCTCACTGCCCATTGGGTCAATGTTGTGGGGCCAGGTACAGATCTTGCGAGTGGCGCTGTACGTGTTCTGCCAACTCCAAGGATTGCAGGAATCCAGTCTGCACATATTGCCTTCTCCTCATACTCCAGTCAGTTCCTCAGAATCATCGCTGCAGGAGCCGTCACGGTCTACCTCTACCTTGACCCGTGAACGCTTACCTGTTATGACCGATATGAGCACAGCCATGGCCAAACGTCAACAGGCCGTACTGAAATTAATTTCTTTGGGGAATCGAAGCCACACAGCTCAGGAGCTCTGGAATGCCATTAAGCAGGAGAGCGACAAGTGGTTTGTGCCAGCGAATCTTCAGCCAGGCATGGTAGTGTGTGACAATGGCCGAAATCTAGTGGCAGCTCTGGCCCTAAGCAACCTCACTCACATCCCATGTCTGGCACATGTGCTCAACTTGGTCATGCAGATTTTTTTGAGGGACTATCCGGATCTTGATGCACTGCTGCACAAGGTCCGCCTAGAGTGTGCTCACTTGTGGCGTTCCAGCATGGCAAGATCGCGCATTGTAGCTCTGCAGCGCCGATTCCGCCTTCCGGAACATCGCATCATGTGTGACCTACCCACCAGGTGGAATTCAACATTACATATGTTGGAGCGGTTGTGTGAGCAGCAGCCAGCAGTAATGGAGTACCAGCTGCATCAGGCACAAAGAAGTCGCACTGCACGCCATTCAGACTTCACAACCACTGAGTGGGCCACTATGAAGGACATCTGCCAGGTTTTGCGTGCCTTTGATGATTCCACGCAGATGGCGAGTGCAGATGATGCACTAGTCAGCATGACTGTCCCCATTATCTGCCTGCTTGAAAGAACACTGCAAGAGCTAAGGGATGATGTTGTGGAAGAGGTGGAGGATGATGAGTCACAACTGCCATCTGCTTCTGGAAAGTCTGCACGACGTGGTTCCTCACAAAGGCCTAGGCAGGGGACACTTTGTGAGGAGGATGAGGAGGAGTCTTTTGAGGAGGAAGACATCTCTCCAGAGGAGGGAGTTACACAATTCTCCAGTAGTCAGTGTCTAAAGTGAGGGTGGGGTGATGCTGAGCAGGCAGAGGTCACGCCTCAAGCAAGGGACAGCGTTTCTTGGCCAGTTGGCAGTCTGCAGCACATAGTTGATTTCATGCTGCAGTACCTGAGAAACGACCGCCGCATCGCCCACATTCTCAACATGGCTGATAATTGGGTGTACACCCTCCTAGATCCTCGCAACCGGGACAACTTTCAAAGACTCATAACACCGTTGAATCGGGAGCGTAAAATGCTGGAGTACCAAGACACACTGGTGCAGTCCATCATCTTCTCCAGTCCAAGCGAGAGCAGTGCTGTTGCTAGTGCTTTACAATGCAGCTCTGTGCGTCGAGGCAGTGAAGAAAGCTCTGCACAAAGAGGGAGCAGAAGCAGTGCCTCAGCACAAGGCAAGAGCAGTATGGCCCAACAATGGCAAAGTTTTGTGTGACCGCCACAAATGTCTACTCCATCACAGATGGCTCCAGTCAGCAGGAGGCAACGTTTCCGTCAGATGGTGACAGACTACATGGCTTGCCCTCTCAGTGTACTCCCAGGCAGCTCTTCCCCCTTCAAGTTTTGGGTCTCTAAGCTGGATACATGGCCAGAGCTTAGCCAGTATGCATTGGAGGTGCTGGCTTGCCCTGCTGCTATTGTATTATCGGAACGCGTCTTTAGTGCCGCAGGTGGTGCACTAACAGACTGTCGCATGCGACTATCCTCCAATAACGTTGACCGGCTTACTTTTCTGAAAATGGACAAGGCCTGGATCTCGCAGGAATTTGCCACTCATCTTCCAGATTAAATAATTGGTTGGCAACAGTATCCAGGTTTCCTGTCGTATTCATATTTCTACCACCTGAACTGTAATCTCTGGGCTCCAACACCGCCAGTTGCTGCTCAGAAGTGCTGTCTGCACAGTCAACACATGACCCATTGTTATTGGGTTTCATTAACATCAGCTGTGTGTGTGGAAATAAATAAAGTCTGCTCCTCCTGCTTTCCCTGGGCTTCAACACCGCCAGTTGTTGCCCGGAAGTGCTGTCTGCACAGTTAACAGTCGCTCCTGTTATTGGGGTTCAGTAATGTCAGCTGCTCCCCTGCTGTGTGTGTGGCAACAACTAAAGTCTGCGCCTCAAGCTTTTCCTGGGCTTCTGTAATGATACGGTGGTCTAGGAGCAACATGGAACGAGCTCTGAAGGAAGTGGTAACTGTACTGACCGCAGTCCCTAAGCTCAACACAACACTAAAAGTAGCCGTGGAATGCTCCTAACTCTCCCTAGGCATCTCGTCACAGCCTAAGAGCTAACTACCCCTAAAGATAGAAGCAGGAAAGCTATCTTGCCTCAGAGAAAATCCCGAAAGGATAGATTAGCCCCCCACAAATAATGACTGTGAGTGGAGAGGGAAAAGACATACACAGAATGAAACCAGGATGAGCACAGGAGGCCAGTCTAACTAAATAGATAGGACAGGATGGAATACTGTGCGGTCAGTATAAAACACTACAAAAATCCACGCAGAGTTTACAAAAAATCTCCACACCTGACTAAAGGTGTGGAGGGCAAATCTGCCTCCCAGAGCTTCCAGCAAGACAGAATTAATTCACACTGATAAGCTGGACAAACATAGAAAGCACAGAATGGATAAGTCCACAATCTACGGACAGAAAAGGGCAAGCAAAAACTTAGCTTAGCTGAACTGGTCAGGATAACAGGGAACTCCAAAGAGATGTGAATCCAACCAGGAACCATTTACAAGTGGCACTGGCTGAAGATAGAGCCAGACTTAAATAGCCGAGCAGAAGAGACGATAAGTGGAGGCAGCTGATGACAGCTAACTCCAAGGAGCAGCCATACCACTAGAAACCACAAGAGGGAGCCCAAGAGCAGAACTCACAAAAGTGCCACTTACAACCACCGGAGGGAGCCCAAGAGCGGAATTCACAACAGTACCCCCCCACCCTTGAGGAGGGGTCACCGAACCCTCACCAGAACCACCAGGCCGGTCAGGACGAGCCAAGTGAAAAGCACAAACCAAATCGGTGGCATGGACATCGGAGGCAACAACCCAAGAATTATCCTCCTGGCCATAGCCCTTTCACTTGACAAGATACTGAAGCCTCCGCCTCGAAAAACGAGAATCCAAAATCTTCTCAACCTCATATTCCAACTGTCCCTCAACCAACACCGGGGCAGGAGGGTCAACCGAGGGAACAACGGGCACCACATATCTCCGCAACAAAGATCTTTGGAAAACATTATGAATGGCAAAAGAGTCTGGAAGAGCCAAACGAAAAGACACCGGATTAATAATTTCAGAAATTTTATAAGGACCAATAAACCGAGCCTTAAACTTAGAAGAAGAAACCTTCATAGGAACATGACGAGAAGACAACCAAACCAAATCCCCCACAAGAAGCCGGGGACCAACACACCGACGGCGGTTGGCAAAACGTTGAGCCCTTTCCTGAGACAACGTCAAATTGTCCACCACATGAGTCCAAATCTGCTGCAGCCTGTTCACCACAGAATCAACACCAGGACAATCAGAAGGCTCAACCTGCCCAGAAGAAAAACGAGGATGAAAATCAAAATTACAAAAGAAAGGTGAAACCAAAGTAGCCGAACTAGCCCAATTATTAAGGGCAAACTCGGCCAACGGCAAGAAAGACACCCAATCATCCTGATCAGCAGACACAAAGCATCTCAAATAGGTCTCCAAGGTCTGATTAGTTCGCTCAGTTTGGCCATTAGTCTGAGGATGAAACGCCGAAGAAAAAGACAAATCAATGCCCATCCTAGCACAAAAGGCCCGCCAAAATCTAGAGACAAACTGAGAACCTCTGTCAGACACAATATTCTCCGGAATGCCATGCAAACGAACCACATGCTGAAAAAATAATGGAACCAGATCTGAGGAGGAAGGAAACTTAGGCAAAGGTACCAGAAGGACCATTATAGAGAACTGGTCACAAACAACCCAGATAACAGACATCTTCTGGGAAACAGGAAGATCCAAAATAAAATCCATGGAAATATGCGTCCAGGGCCTCTCAGGGACCGGCAAATGCAAAAGCAACCCACTAGCGCGGGAACAGCAAGGCTTGGCCTGGGCGCAAGTCCCACAGGACTGCACAAAAGCACGCACATCGCGCGACAAGGAAGGCCACCAAAAGGACCTAGCAACCAAATCTCTGGTACCAAAAATCCCAGGATGCCCTGCCAACACTGAACAATGAACCTCAGAAATTACCTTACTTGTCCATCTATCAGAACCAAACAGCTTCCCCACTGGACAGCGGTCAGGCCTATCAGCCTGAAATTCCTGAAGCACCCGCCGCAAATCAGGGGAGATAGCAGAAAGGATCACCCCCTCCTTAAGAATGCCAACCGGCTCAAGGACTCCAGGAGAATCAGGCGAAAAACTCCTAGAGAGGGCATCAGCCTTAACATTCTTAGATCCCGGAAGATACGTGACCACAAAATCAAAACGGGAGAAAAACAGGGACCATCGAGCCTGTCTAGGATTCAGCCGCTTGGCCGACTCGAGGTAAATCAGATTCTTATGATCGGTCAGGACCACAACACGGTGTTTAGCTCCCTCAAGCCAATGTCGCCACTACTCAAATGCCCACTTCATAGCCAACAACTCCCGATTGCCGACATCATTATTGCGTTCCGCAGGCGAAAACTTTCTGGAAAAAAAAGCACACGGTTTCATCAAAGAACCATCAGACTCCCTCTGAGACAAAACGGCCCCTGCGCCAATCTCAGAAGCGTCGACCTCAACCTGAAAAGGAAGAGAAACATCCAGTTGACGCAACACAGGGGCAGAAGTAAATCGGCATTTAAGCTCCTGAAAGGCCTCAACAGCCTCAGAGGACCAATTCGTCACATCAGCGCCTTTCTTCGTCAAATCAGTAAGGGGCTTAACCACACTGGAAAAGTTGGCAATGAAACGGCGATAGAAATTAGCAAAACCCAAAAATTTTTGCAGACCCTTCACAGATGTGGGTTGGATCCAGTCATGAATAGCTTGGACAAGATCCATTTCTATAGACGAAGGAGAAAAAATAAAACCCAAAAAAGAGACCTTCTGAACTCCGAATAAGCACTTAGACCCCTTCACAAATAAAGCATTATCACGAAGGATCTGGAACACCATCCTGACCTGCTTCACATGAGACTCCCAATCATCGGAAAAAATCAAAATATCATCCAAATATACGACCATGAATTTATCAAGATAATTGCGGAAAATATCATACATGAAAGACTGGAACACAGATGGAGCATTAGAGAGCCCAAATGGCATCACAAGGTATTCAAAATGGCCTTCGGGCGTATTAAATGCAGTTTTCCATTCGTCACCCTGTTTAATACGAACAAGATTATATGCCCCTCGGAGGTCAATCTTAGTAAACCAACTAGCCCCCTTAATCTGAGCAAACAAATCAGTAAGCAAAGGCAAGGGGTATTGGAATTTGACCGTGATCTTATTAAGAAGACGATAATCAATACAGGGTCTCAAGGAGCCATCCTTCATAGCAACAAAAAAGAAACCCGCTCCCAATGGTGACGAAGAGGGCCGAATATGCCCTTTCTCCAAAGATTCCTTAACATAGCTCCGCATGGCGGCATGCTCTGGCACAGACAGATTGAAAAGTCGGCCCTTAGGGAGCTTACAACCAGGAATCAAGTTAATAGCACAATCACAGTCCCTGTGTGGAGGAAGGGAACTGGACTTGGGCTCATCAAATACATCCTGGAAATCTGACAAAAACTCAGGGACCTCAGAAGAGGGGGAAGAGGAAATTGACATCAAAGGAACGTCACCATGTACTCCTCGACAACCCCAACTAGTCACTGACATAGTTTTCCAATCCAGCACCGGATTATGTTCCTGTAACCATGGAAATCCCAGTACAACAACATCATGCAGGTTATGCAACACCAGAAAACGGCAATCTTCCTGATGTGCAGGAGCCATGTACATAGTCATCTGTGTCCAGTACTGAGGTTTATCCTTGGCCAAGGGTGTAGCATCAATACCCCTCAAAGGAATAGGGCTCTGCAAAGGCTGCAAGGAAAAACCACAGCGCCTGGCGAATTCTAAGTCCATTAAGTTCAGGGCAGCGCCTGAATCCACAAATGCCATGACAGAAAAGGACGACAATGAGCAAATCAGGGTCACAGATAAGAGAAATTTAGGCTGTATAGTACTAATGGTAACAGACCTAGCGACTCTCTTAGTATTCTTAGGGCAATCAGAGATAACATGAGCCGAATCACCACAGTAAAAACACAGCCTATTCTGACGTCTGAATTCCTGCCGTTCTATTCTAGTCAAAATCCTATCACATTGCATAGGTTCAGGACTTTGCTCAGAGGATACTGCCATATGGTGCACAACTTTGCGCTCGCGCAGACGCCGATCAATCTGAATGGCTAGAGACATAGATTCGCTCAAACTGGCAGGCGTAGGAAAGCCCACCATAACATCTTTAAGGGTTTAAGAAAGACCTTTTCTGAAAATAGCAGCTAGAGCCTCTTCATTCCATTTAGTGAGCACAGACCATTTTCTAAATTTCTGGCAGAATAACTCTGCCGCTTCCTGACCTTGACACAAGGCCAACATGGTTTTTTCCGCATGATCCACAGAATTAGGTTTGTCATACAATAATCTGAGCGCTTGAAAAAATGCATCTACATTCAATAATGCCGGATCCCCTGTTTCAAGAGAAAAAGCACAGTCTTGAGGGTCACCACGCAGCAAGGATATGATGATTTTTACTTGCTGAATGGGATCACCAGAAGAACGGGGTTTCAAAGCAAAAAACAATTTGCAGTTATTTTTAAAGTTCAAAAACTTGGATCTGTCCCCAAAAAACAAATCAGGAGTAGGAATTCTGGGCTCTAAAGCCGGAGTCTGGACAACATAGTCCTGGATACTCTGTACTCTTGCAGCAAGTTGATCCACACGAGAAAACAAACCCTGAACATCCATGCCAAAGCATATATCCTGAACCACCCAGATATCAAGAGGAAAAAAAAAAAAAAGACAAACTAGAGCACAGAAAAAAAAATGGTTCAGAACTTTCTTTTCCTTCTTTTGAGATGCATTTAATTCATTTTTGACCACTTGTACTGTTATGATACGGTGGTCTAGGAGCAACATGGAACGAGCTCTGAAGGAAGTGGTAACTGTACTGACCGCAGTCCCTAAGCTCAACACAACACTAAAAGTAGCCGTGGAATGCTCCTAGCTCTCCCTAGGCATCTCGTCACAGCCTAAGAGCTAACTACCCCTAAAGATAGAAGCAGGAAAGCTATCTTGCCTCAGAGAAAATCCCCAAAGGATAGATTAGCCCCCCACAAATAATGACTGTGAGTGGAGAGGGAAAAGACATACACAGAATGAAACCAGGATGAGCACAGGAGGCCAATCTAACTAAATAGATAGGACAGGATGGAATACTGTGCGGTTAGTATAAAACACTACAAAAATCCACGCAGAGTTTACAAAAAATCTCCACACCTGACTAAAGGTGTGGAGGGCAAATCTGCCTCCCAGAGCTTCCAGCAAGACAGAATTAATTCACACTGATAAGCTGGACAAACATAGAAAGCACAGAATGGATAAGTCCACAATCTACGGACAGAAAAGGGCAAGCAAAAACTTAGCTTAGCTGAACTGGTCAGGATAACAGGGAACTCCAAAGAGATGTGAATCCAACCAGGAACCATTTACAAGTGGCACTGGCTGAAGATAGAGCCAGACTTAAATAGCCGAGCAGAAGAGACGATAAGTGGAGGCAGCTGATGACAGCTAACTCCAAGGAGCAGCCATACCACTAGAAACCACAAGAGGGAGCCCAAGGGCAGAACTCACAAAAGTGCCACTTACAACCACCGGAGGGAGCCCAAGAGCGGAATTCACAACAGGCTTCAACACCGCCAGTTGTTGCCCGGAAGTGCTGTCTGCACAGTCAAAAGTCGCTCCTCTGTTATTGGGGTCCAGTAACGTCAACTGCTCCCCTGCTGTGTGTGTGGCAATAACTAAAGTCTGCTCCTCCTGCTTTCCCTGGGCTTCAACACTGCCAGTTGTTGCCCGGAAGTGCTGTCTGCACAGTCAACAGTCGCTCCTCTGTTATTGGGGTTCAGTAACGTCAGCTGCTCCCCTGCTGTGTGTGCGGCAATAACTAAAGTCTGCTCCTCCTGCTTTCCCTGGGGTTCAACACCGCCAGTTGTTGCCTGGAAGTGCTGGCTGCACAGTCAACAGTCGCTCTTCTGTTATTGGGGTTCAGTAACGTCAGCTGTTCTCCTGCTGTTTGTGTGGCAATAACTAAAGTCTGCTCCTCCTGCTTTCCCTGGGCTTCAATACCGCCAGTTGTTGCCCGGAAGTGCTGTCTGCACAGTCGACAGTCGCTCCTCTGTTATTGGGTTTCAGTAACATCAGCTGCTCCCCTGCTGTGTGTGCAGCAATAACTAAAGTCTGCTCCTCCTGCTTTCCCTGGGCCTCAACACCGCCAGTTAGTGCCCAGAAGTGCTGGTTGCACAGAGAAAAACACTCGCTCACGTGTCAGTGGGGTTCAGTAATGCCAGCTGCTCCCCTGCTGTGTATCCGGCAAAGTGCCCTGCGACCGTCACGCTGGCACAACAACAGACATTAAACTGCCTCCCATGCAGGCCTCGGCCTACACTCTGTTTCTCCTGGATTCCCTGGGCAGAAACACTGCCAGTTGGTGCCCAGAAGTGCTGGCTGCACAGAGAAAAACACTCGCTCACATGTCAGAGGGGTTCAGTAATGACAGCTGCTCCCCTGCTGTGTATCCGGCAACGTGTCCTGCGACTGCCATGCTGACACAACAACAGATATTAAACTGCCTCCAGTGCAGGCTTCAGCCTGCACTCTGCTCCTCCTGCTGTCCCTGGGTTCCAACACCGCCAGTTGCTGCCCAGAAGTGCCATCTGCACAGTCAACACTTGCTGCCGTGTTCATGGGTTTCAGTAACATCAGCTGATCCCCATCTGTGTATCCAGCAATGTGTCCTGCAACCGCCACGCTGGCACAACAACAGATAATAAACTGCCTCCAGTGCAGGCTTCAGCCTATACTCTGCTTGTCCTGCATTCCCTGGGCTCCAACACCGCCAGTTGCTGCTCAGAAGTGTCTTTGGCACAGGTACTCCCTCCTCCCCAGCCCGGTTCCAGCACGCCAGCTGTTTCCAGGTAGTGTCAAGGTCACTTTGCCTCCAATACATTGTCCTGTTGTGTTGCGGTCTGGTTAGCCGACTCTATGATGCCTGCAGTTTAGGTGCTTCCTCTGTGGGCTGCGGGAACTGGCAATGAAGGCTGGTTCCGTTGTTCCACTAGGACAAGCTCCCCCTATTGGACTGTGGGTTTTCGGTAACTACGGCGGCTCATGGCCTAGCAATATTTTTTCCTGTGGACCTTCTGCTGCCTATCTGAGTTCCAGCACCATTAGCTGGTTCTTAGGAACACAAGCTTGAATAGGTCCCCCTTGTTCCAGTACCATCAGCTGGTTCTGGGCAGAGCCTTTGGCTTAGGTGCCTCCTTCTGGGTATCCAAGTTCCACCAACATCAGGTGGTCCTTGGCAGTGCTTTCTGGCACGAGTACCTCCTGCTTAGTAACCGGATTCCAGTAATGTCAGCTGGTCCTCGGCAGGGTCTTTTGCTCTTGTACCTTCTGCTCCCCATCCTGGTTCCAGTACCGTCAGTTGGTTCTGGGCAGAGCCTTTGGCTTAGGTGCCTCCTTCTGGGTATCCGAGTTCAACCAACGTCAGGTGGTCCTTGGTAGTGCTTTCTGGCACAGGTTCCTCCTGCTTAGTAACCGGGTTCCAGTAATGTCAGCTGGTCCTCAGTTGTTCCATTGGCTCTTGTACCTTCGGCTAGCCATCCGGTTTCCATTACCGTCAGCTGGTACTTGGCGGGGTCTTTTGCTCTTGTACCTTCTGCTACATTTCCAAGTTCAAGACTTGGAAAGATGACGACCCTTATGACCGAGAAGCAGAAGAACAAGAAGCTGCAGAACAAAAAGCAGAAGAACATTAAGCATAAGACTAAAAATCAGAGCGAAAGATATTATCTAAATTATTAGCAGAAGAAGACTAAGCAGTGTATGGGGGAGAGTCCATTCCTCCTCGTAAGGCCACTGGAAAAAACGTGCTGCTGCAGGCCAAACTGAATGCGGACAAATCTTTTGTGACAGGCAGAACAGAAGGTGTAATCTTCAAACTTTTATAGATAACAACTACAGGAAGGCCTGGCTGTCACAAATAAGAATATGATGAAGAAGAATATGAAGAAGATGAAGACGTTGATCATGAAGAAGAATAATAGTTGAATAAAAAGAATATGAAGAATGTAAAAAAAAATAATACGAAGAAGGTGAAGAAGAAGAAGATGAATAAGGTGAAGGAAAAGTTGATGGAAAAGATTATGCTGCTGAGGATGATGAAGAAGAAAGTGTGGGAGAAGTTAAAAAGAAGGTGAACAGCATGGAAGTAGTGAAACATAAATATCTGACAAAATATAAAAAATCGTAACATAGTCAATAGCTTTGTAACTCCGAACGTCTTAAAAAAAATTAATTCCTGCTATTCCATTTAATTGGGCTAAACCTCTATGCCTTCAATGTCTCCTCCACCTCCTCCAATACATCCTACATTATTATTAGTTGTTTTCCTTCATGTAGAATTAACCTACAAGGAAAGAAAGGGTTTACTTTAATTCCGATATTTTGGTCCCATTGACTTGCAATGGTATCAGATATCGGTATCGGCGATATCCGATATTTTTGGAATATCAGCCGATACAATCTGATACCGATATTTATGGATATCGGAAGGTATCGCTCAACACTACTAACGTTAGCCCCAACCCTAACCCTAACCCTAATGGGAAAAAAAAATAAATACATTTTTTAAATTTTATTATTTTTCCCTAACTCTTGGGATGGTAAAGGGGGGTTTAATTTACTATTTAAAGTGTATTTTTATAGCGGGTTTTTGTTTGGCAGCTGTCACACGCTAAGAGACGCTTTTTAATGCAAAACATAGTTTTTCCATCAACACATTTTGAGATCTATAATTTATCCATATTTTGGTCCACAGAGTCATGTGAGGTCTTGTTTTTTGCAGGACAAGTTGATATTTTTATTGATACCAATTTGGGGCACATGGCATTTTTTGATCGCTTTTTATTCCGATTTTTGGGAGGCAGAATGAACAAAAAACAGCAATTCCTGAATTTCTTTTAGGGGGCGCTTATACTGTTCTGCGTGTGGTAAAATTGATAAAGCAGCTTTATTCTACGGGTTAGTACAATTACCTTATTTATATGATTCTTTTGTTTTGGCACTTTAACACAATAAAAACTATTTTATATAAAAATAATTGTTTTGCATCGCTTTATTCTGAGAGCTATAACTTTTTATTTTTCTGCTGATGATGCTGTATGGCGGCTTTTTTTGCAAGATAAGATGATGTTTTCAGCAGTACCATGTTTATCTATATCCATCTTTTTTATTACATTTTATTGCACTTTTTATTCGGCAGTATGATGATAAAGCATCGTTTTTTGCCTCTTTTTTTATTTATTTTTTGCGGTGTTCATTGAAGGGGTTAACTAGTGGGATAGTTTTATAGAGCGGGTCGTTACAAACGCAGCGATACCAAATATACCAAATATGTGTACTTTTATTGTTTTTTCTTTATTTACATAAATAAATGGATTTATTGGAAAATATTTATGTATTTATTTTTTTCTTTATTTGGGGATTTTTTTAATACATTCTGTTTTTCTTTTTTTTACTTTATAACATTGTCCCAGAGTGGGACATCACTATACTACATCAGATCGCTGATCTGACACTTTGCATAGCACTGTGTCAGATCAGCGATCTGACAGGCTTACTTCAGGACCCAGTAGGAGCCCCGTGGCCATTTTGGATCCGGGGACTCCTTCAAGAACACCGGAACAACGCGATCGCATCGCGAGTTCCGGTGGGAGAGGGAAGGGAGCCCGCGTCCCTGCGCGATGCCCCTCTATGTTGCAGTCACTACTGACAGCGGCATCAGAGGGGTTAAATGCCCACGATCAGCGCTAATGCCGATCATGGGCATTGATGCGGGGTGTCAGCTGTCACCTACAGCTGACACCCGCACTCGATCACCGCGGTGCTCACCGATCGTGCCGCCGTACTAGTACTGCTGTTTGCAGGGACTCAGTTCCTGCAGAGCAAAGACATACTCATGATGAGACTTCAAATCAGGCGATAAAGATAAAATATCATCAGGATAAACCACCACAAATCTGCCAATGCAATCAGAAAAGACATAATTCATAAAGTTTTTAAACTCTGCTGGTGCCTTGGTTAACCCAAAGCACAGGAACAGTGTCACATGGATACCGCAATGGAGAGAAGCCAGAATACTGCAGCATCTGATTGCTCTTCCTCCTTCACTGAAAAGAAGCAATTTACCTTCTTTTTAAATGTTGTTTATTTCTAGCAGAACAGAGGTTAATCGGCCACATTGGAGCTCTGGGAGTCTGAGCTCTCAGCTGATCCCGGTTAGCCACTAGTATCCCCTTTATAATCTGGGCTCCGATTGAAACACATCATGAGTAGTGATGAGCGAGCACTACACAAGAAGTCCCAGAAATTTCAAGCTCTAAAGGTTCCGAAGGTAGAAATGTTAAATGACCCCTCTCTGGGACTTCTAGTGTTAAAGGATCGGGTCTCCTAGACTTGAAATATCCATGCACTAAGTGTATGGACTGGCAAACATTTCCCCATGGGGGTTCCTTTTTAAAAAAAAAAAAAAAATCAGCTCAAAATAGTGTTTACTGTTTAGAGCTATGGTAACACACAGCAAAAAAAGTGAATAGAAGCCTGAAAATCATACTTTGGAGACCAAAGATACATGAGGCGTGTCACGTGTAGCCTGGGGTTCAGCCGACAAAGTCGGGTGCTTTGCTGCCATATGCCTAATCATGCTGCTAGTGGTCAGACTGGTGGTTTTGCTACCCCTGCTGATGCGGGCATGGCAGGTGCTGCAAAGGCCTGTTTGGGGTTATTGGCAGAGTCTTTAAAAAATAACCAGACTTGGGAAGATCTAACAGTTGGAATGGCAATTTCCGTCAAGTTGATGTTATGGGGAATGGATGCACGCCTTCTGTCTGTGGCCACCACACTGCTTCTTCCTGCCTGTTGGGGTGATATACCTCCTCCCCATGTGTGCCGTTTTTCTCGCTCTGCATGTCCTCCTGCCAGGTTGGGTCAGTTAGTATGTCATCCACCACCTCATCTTCCCCATCCGCAACCTGCTCCTCCTCCTGACTTTCTTTCAATTGCGTCTCATCATCGTCCACCTCTGGTGACACTTTCCCACCATCGCCTTCGTGTTACTGTGGCTGTTCAAATCTTTGGGCATCAGTACATGCGTTCACATCTGGCCCCACTTCAAGTTGACTGGCCGAGAGTCTGGAATCTTTAAAGGGAAAACTGAACAGCTCTTCGGAGAGTCTAAGTGTGGGATCTGTTGTCTCAGGGCACTCTGCATGGAGGGAGGAAGGAGAATCAGGGTAAGGAATATGTGGTCCACACTCATGGCTACTCAGACTTGACTGTGTGGAATATGTGGTGGTGGTGGTGATGGCTAAGTGACTGGAAGCATTATCAGCTATCCAACCAACACTGCTCTGGATTCAACAGTGGTGTGCTGTGGTCCCCTAGAAACTGGGACAGGTAGGTTGATCGAGAAGATATGGGTATTTGTTGGGGCCCACTTTCAGCTTGGCCATGGCCTCACCCTCTGCATGCACCATCAGCATCGCATCCACTTCCTCGTCCCTTGCTTTGGCCACTTTAAATGGGCTACTGAAATATTTTAAAAGTTCAATAGAAATGGATGAATTTGGAGAAAACGTATATGTGATCAGTATGACTGAAAAGCAAGTATTTGGAGACCACAGATACACCAGGCATCTGACGGAGATAACAGACATTTAAATGGGGGTTTTGGGGGGGGGGGTTAACCACTAAATAAGGAGTAGACCAAGGCTAGCAGACAAAACAATGCAACATATGCCTACTAAGTGAGGATTTTGACACCACAGATACACCAGGCAAAACAAAAAAAAAGTATATGGTTGGTTGTAATTTGACGCTGAGTCACTACACACGGGTAAGCTGTGAAGTATAGATACCAGGAGGGATCATAGTACAGAGGGGTGAGACAAAGGTGTAGTTAGGTAGCAGTCCGAGGTCATACATCAGGAGGGTAAAAACTAGGGAGTACAACAAACTGATAGTCAGAGGCCTAGTCAGATACCTTAAGTGTCAAAGTCAGACACAGAGCAAGAATATACAATTACAGTACAGACCAAAAGTTTGGACACACCTCATTTAAAGATTTTTCTGTATTTTCATGACTATGAAAATTGTACATTCACACGGAAGGCATCAAAACTATGAATTAACAAATGTGGAATTATACACTTAACAAAAAAAGTGTGAAACAGCTGAAAATATGTCTTATATTCTAGGTTCTTCAAAGTAGCCACCTTTGCTTTGATGACTGCTTTGCACAATCTTGGCATTCTCTTGATGAGCTTCAAGAGGTAGTCACCGGGAATGTTTTTCACTTCACAGGTGTGCCCTGTCAGGTTTAAGAAGTGGGATTTCTTGCCTTATAAATGGGATTGGCACCATCAGTTGTGTTGTGCAGAAGTCTGGTGGATGCACAGCTGATAGTCCTACTGAATAGACTGTTAGAATTTGTATTATGGCAAGAAAAAAGCAGCTAAGTAAAAAAAAAATGAGTGGCCATCATTACTTTAAGAAATGAAGGTCAGTCAGTCCGAAAAATTGGGAAAACTTTGAACGTGTCCCCAAGTGCAGTGGCAAAAACCATCAAGTGCTACAAATAAAACTGGCTCACATGAGGACCGCCCCAGGAAAGGAAGACTAAGAGTTTCCTCTGCTTCTGATGATAAATTAATCTGAGTCACCAGCCTCAGAAATCGCAGGTTAACAGCAGCTCAGATTAGAGACCAGATCAATGCCACACAGAGTTCTAGACACATCTCTACAACAACTGTTAAGAGGAGACTTTGTGCAGCAGGCCTTCATGGTAAAATAGCTGCTAGGAAACCACTGCTAAGGACAGGCAACAAACAGAAGAGACTTGTTTGGGCTAAAGAACACAAGGAATGGAGATTAGACCAGTGGAAATCTGTGCTTTAGTCTGATAAGTGCAAATTTGAGATCTTTGGTTCCAACAACCGTGTCTTTATGCGACCCAGAAAAGGTGAACGGATGGACTCTACATACCTGGTTCCCACCGTGAAGCATGGAGGAGGAGGTGTGATGGTGTGGGGGTGCTTTGCTGGTGACACTGCTGGGGATTTATCCAAAATTGAAGGTGTACTGAACCAGCATGGCTACCCCAGCATCTTGCAGCAGCATTCTATTCCATCCAGTTTGCGTTTAGTTGGACCATCGTTTATTTTTCAAAGAGGACAATGACCCCAAACACACCTCCAGGCTATGTAAGGGCTATTTGACCAAGAAGGAGAGTGATGGGGTGCTACACCAGATGACCTCGCCTCCATAATCATCAGACCTGAACCCAGTCAAGATGGTTTGGGGTGAGCTGGACCCAGAGTGAAGGCAAAAGGGCCAACAAGTGCTATGCATCTCTGGGAACTCCTTCAAGATTGTTGGAAGACCATTCCCGGTGACTACCTCTTGAAGCTCATCAAGAGAATACCTAGAGTGTGGAAAGCAGTCATCAACACAAAAGGTGGCTACTTTGAAGAACCTAGAATATAAGACATAATTTCAGTTGTTTCACACTTTTTTGTTAAGTATATAATTCCACATGTGTTAATTCATAGTTTTGATGCCTTCAGTGTGAATGTACAATTTTCATAGTCATGAAAATACAGAAAAATCTTTAAATGAGAAAGTGTGTCCAAACTTTTGATCAGTACTGAAACTATAGCAAATCTACAACTGACAATCTGGTGCACTGGGGAAGCCTGTTAAATGCACTGTAAATCATTTGAGAATGGGATGCACCTGAGGAAACACCCGTAGGCTAACCAGATTAATCAATAAGGCTGTCAATCAAAATGCTGACAGCTCAGCATGCCTCAGTATCAGATTGGATGACTGGACTGTCACTCATAAAACTGACAGTCCAGCACAACATACTGTAGATCCCATAGGGCGGCTGAGCTGTTGCTCACAGTGTCCCAAGGCCACAGTTAGATCTAAAACCATGACAGCAAATATTATTAAATGGGATGTAAAGTGTCTTTTACAGAGAAAGTTTAGGTATGTTATGCTTGTTTAGTTTGGAAGAAAAGACACCTCAGAGATGATTTCATGTATGCATAAAAATACACTGTATATGTGTGGTCCAAAAAAAATCACTGGTACACGACTTATTCCTTTCAAGGACCTTACAAAAGACCAGGGGGCACTTATGTATAGAGGAAAAGCAAGTACAACAGCTAAATAGGAAAGGGTTATTTACTGTTAGAGATTTATGAAAAGCCCTACCGCAAGAGGTAGTATAAGCATATACTATATCTGCATTTAAATAACAGCTTTTATTGACCAACAGTTCGTCTCTCACATCAGTATTTCACCTGCCATTTACCCAACTGCCTAATAGCTTCTGAATTAATCCTTTATTATTATCAACCCAGTGAGCATGGCAGAAGGACAGCCAGTTGATGTCATTACACCCTAACTATTCCACCCAACTCCCCCTAAATCAAAACCCTTTTTTACCTTTGGTAAAAAAAATGAACTTAGATCTATTGATAACTTATTGGATCATTCACATCAACGTATACTAACTATTTCAGAACTTAATTCTATAATCTCTTTTGCATTTTTCTCTTATCTGCAAGCTAAGACATTATATATTTATATATATATATATATATATATATATATATATATATATATCAACTATTATGCCCACACCTTACCAGCACAGAGTGGAACTCACAATAAAGGATATTCTTTTCACAATCTTAGTTCATCAAAAGCTTAATATCAAGGTATTGTAAACTCCTTACTAAACTAATGGACCATGTGGCCCGGTCAACACCACTAGCCCAATAAATGTTTGAGGTATATACCAGAACTTACTACACCACTATAAGCTTCTTCCTTCAGCGTTATATATAGATTTGCTTCTCAGTCTCTGTCATCAGACCTATGATGCTTTTATTCCCTACATCAAATTGATTCCAATCTAATACCCCTGAGGCTGACTTGTACCGCTGCATGTGGTCTTGCCCAAAGTATTTTTGGACAAACATTCTTTTGGTCCTATTTGGCCATTTCCAGATAGCTGGATGCTGAAACATAACCCCCTCCACACAAACTGTTTTCGGAAAAACTTTATTTTTTAATGAGGATAGACTCAGTGGAGGCGTCTCTTCAAAAGGAACATACAGTTATTTTTATTTTTACATTTGGGGGAGTTTAATAGAACTTTCACCTTACCACATTCGTAAATCCTTGCAAGATAGTTTTGGAATAGCCAAATTGGTTTCAACAATCTTTAAATAATATTACCTTAGTTTTCCATTACAGGATATGTCTTTGACATGGAGACAAAAAGCCATGCTCCACCAGAATGAAATTCTCTACAACTATTTCCTCTACAATCACTATAATTTTTCTTGAAGGGAGAGAGGAGACATGAGCAATTGTTTTTGGTGCCATTTTATGCCACTTCTAAAGCTTACTTTATTGCTAATTGATTTATATAAAAAAGGTTATATACAATGGGGAAAATAAGTATTTGATACACTGCCAATTTTGCAAGTTTTCCCACCTACAAAGAATGGAGAAGTATTTAATTTTTAATGTAGGTACACTTCAACTGTGAGAGACAGTTTCTTAAAAAAAATTACGAAAATCACATTGTATTATTTTTACATAATTTGGTGCAGAAACCTTTGTTTGCAATTACAGAGGTCAGATGTTTCCTGTAGTTCTTGACCAAGGTTGCATACATTGCAGCAGAAAATTTGGTCTATTCCTCCATACATATCTTCTACAGATCTTTCTGGTGTCTTTGGGCAACATTGTGTTTCAGTTCCATCCAAAGATTTTCTATTTGGTTCAGGTCTGGAGACTGGCTAGGCTACTCCAGGACCTTGAAATTCTTCTTACGGAATTACTCCTAATTTGCTCTGGCTGTGTGTTTTGGGTCACCGGCATGCTGGAAAACACTCCCCCACAACTCATTTTCAATGCTCTTACTGATGGAAGGAGGTTGTTGTCCAAAATCTTGGGATATATCACTACATCAATCCTCCCTTCAATACGGTGCAGTTGTCCTTTCTCCTTTGCAGAAAAGTACCCTGAAAGTATGATGTTTCCCCCATCATACTTCACGGTTGGTACGATGTCCTTGGGGTTGCACTCATCCTTCTTCCAAACATGTTGAGTTCTATTTTGGTCTCATCTGATCACATGACCTTCCTTATTCCTCCTCTAGATCATCCAGATGTTCAGTGGTAAACTTTAAACAGACCTGGACATGTACTTGTGTGAGCAGGGAGACCTTCCATGCACTGCAGGATTTTAATCCATGGTGGTGTTCTGTATTACTAACAGTAAAGTTTGAGCTCTTTTCAGATTAGTGACCAGGTCCTCCCGTGTAGTTCTGGGCTTATTCCTGACTCAGAATCATCCTTAGCTCACAAGGCGAGATCTTGCTTGGAGCCCTAAATAAAGAAAACTTGACTATTATCCTGTGTTTCTTACATTTTCTAATAATTGTGCCAACAGTTGTTGTCTTATCACTAGTGTTGAGCATTCCGATACCGCAAGTATCGGGTATCGGCCAATATTTGCGGTATCGGAATTCCGATACTGAATTCCGATACTTCCCGCGTATCGGATACCGGAATCGGAAGTTCCCAGAATTCAAATTGAACGCAGCAGCCAATGAGGAATGAATGAAAGTGTGGGCACATCCTGTTTAGCATGGTGGGCATGTAAGTACTGGCAAGGCTGGGATTGGCTGCTGAAATGATGTCACTCTGCACTATAAAAAAGCGCTGCCGCCATTTTGCGCTCACTCTGCTGTGATTTCAGTTAGGGACAGGACGCGGTGTTCTAACTGAGGGCCAGTTGAGCTTGCTAATTGCTTTATTTTCCTTTCCAAAGGCTAATTTAGCAAAACGCTGTGTGTTCTTCACTGTTCACCTTGCTCTTGCCTTGCAGCGCTGTTTTAACAGCGTTCTGCAAGGTCTCTGTGTGTGTGTGTGTGTGCAGCTCACTCTGTAGTCTGTGTGCAGCCATATACCCGGTTGTATTCAGCTCAGGGGGGGTTCACACTGCCTCACACAGTTGTTCTTTTTTGCTCTTAGTGCAGCCTGCTGCACATTTTTTCTCAAATTTCCTATTAGTGTTTTTCCACCAGTCTCCAGCTCTATTGTGGAAAAACACTACATAGGATAACCTAGAGGGGGGTTTTTGGGCCTTGCAGCGCCGTTTACGGCTGTCTGCACGGTCTCCGTGTGAGCCCAGCTCGCCCTGTAGTCTGTGTGCAGCCATAGCCGGTTGGATTCAGCTCAGGGTTCGTTACTGGCTCATACCTTGAGAAAAATTTTCCTTTTTTTCAAATAGTGCAGCCTGTTTAAAATTTGAAAAAAAAAATTCCTATTAGTGTCTTTCCACTCGTATCCAGCTAAATAGTGGAAAAACCCTATATAGGATAACCTAGAGGAGGGTTTTTTGGCCTTGCAGCGCCGTTTACGGCTGTCTGCACGGTCTCCGTGTGAGCCCAGCTCGCCCTGTAGTCTGTGTGCAGCCATAGCCGGTTGGATTCAGCTCAGGGTTCGTTACTGGCTCATACCTTGAGAAAAATTTTCCTTTTTTTGAAATAGTGCAGCCTGTTTAAAATTTGAAAAAAAAAAAATTCCTATTAGTGTCTTTCCACCAGTCTCCAGCTCAATTGTGGAAAAACACTACATAGGATAACCTAGAGGGTTTTTTTGGGGCCTTGCAGCGCCGTTTACGGCTGTCTGCACGGTCTCTGTGTGAGCGCAGCTCGCCCTGTAGTCTGTGTGCAGCCATAGCCGGTTGGATTCAGCTCAGGGTGCGTTACTGCCTCATACCTTGAAAAACAATTTCCTTTTTTTCAAATAGTGCAGCCAGTTTAAAATTTGAAAAAAAAAATTCCTATTAGTGTCTTTCCACTTGTATCCAGCTAAATAGTGGAAAAACACTATATAGGATAACCTAGAGGAGGGTTTTTTGGCCTTGCAGCGCCGTTTACGGCTGTCTGCACGGTCTCCGTGTGATTTAAACTAGCTCTGTAGCCCGATCTGCACCAAAAAAAAAGTTAAGTTCACCAAACACAACTTAACACTTGTGTAGGCCACATTTGAAAAATAATAAAGTTTAGTCCACAATTTACAACATTAGTGTTTCTTACACCTGTTAGGAGGAGCATTACAGGAATAAGCACACTAAGGCCTTAGTACTTTTCTGCTTATCTTTATCTGTCAACCAAGATGAAGAGGGCAGGGAGTAAGGCACGTGGGCGTGGGCGCGGAGCAGGGAGAGGAGCAGGGAGAGGACGTGGTGATTCTGTGCCTGCTGCGGGCGCCGGTGACTCGTCGTCACTCAGTTTCAGCAGGGAACAGTCCTTCATGCGCAGCTTTGTCGGAGAGCGCCGTGCACCGCTGCTGCGTGAAGACCAAATTGAAGCCGTTGTCGGGTGGATGGCAGCTAACGCCTCGGCATTGACTTCAGTTAGTGCCACATCCTCTCAGGCACAGAGCACTGGAGAGCAGCCATCTGTCTCTTCACCACCTGCCAAATTGGCCAGGCAGTCAGAGAGCCCAGGACAGGAGCCGTCTCTACTTCTGTTCTCTGAATCTCTTGGCTTGGAAACAGGGGGCCAGCCAAGCAGCATTGGAGAAATGGAAGAAGAAGCAGTGTGCAGTGATGCCCAACACCTTTTTCTCTCTGACTCTGAAGAGGCAGGTGGGCCAGTGCCTCCGGTGACCACAGCGCAGTACGCATCTGATGATGAAACTCAGGTGCCGCTTTCTCGTGCGTACTGTGCTGCTGAGACTACCCAGGAGGAGCAGTTGGTGGCAGAGGGTAGTGGAGATGATGAGGTCCTTGACCCATCGTGGCGTGAGGAACAGGAAGGTGGTGGGAGCAGCTCAGAGGAAGAGCTTCCTCTTACGGGCCAAAGAGGGAGAGGGAGGGGGAAGACTGCGGAGCCTGTAGCCTCCACTTTGGCACCCGTTAGGAGCCTGTCTCTTTCCAAAGCCAAAAAGGGCGCTCCCAAGACTTGCAGTGCCTGGTCCTTTTTTGACACAGTTGCAGATGACATTTGTTTTGTCAAATGCAAGCTGTGTCATCATAAAGTAAAAAGAGGGAAAAATGTCAGCAACCTCAATACCACAAATATGTGGAAACATGTGCGGACCAGGCACGCGGTGGAGTTACAGAAACACACTGAAGATGTAGGCCAACCAACAGCGGCAGCTACCACCTCTTCAGCTCGTGTTGCCTCTTCCTCCAGCTCACGCACAGCTGGTTTGGCTTCCTCCCAGAGACCTTGTGTAATTCCACCCACAGCACCACCTTCCCAGTCATCCTCACACTCCCAGTCTACTCTACAGCCATCGGTAGTACAGGCATGGGAGAAAAGGCGGGCATTCTCGGCCAACCACCCCCGAGCACAGGCTCTGAATGCAGGCATTGCCAAACTGTTGTCCCTGGAAATGCTCTCGTTCAGGCTGGTGGAGACTGACAGCTTCCGTGACTTGATGGCATTGGCAATCCCACAGTACAAGGTGCCCAGCCGCTTTTACTTCAGCAGGCAGGCTGTCCCTGCCCTGCACAGGCATGTTGAGGCAAACATAAAACATGCGCTACTGAACGCCGTCAGTAGCAAGGTCCACCTCACCACCGATGCGTGGACCAGTCAGCATGGACAGGGGCGATATGTTTCCCTCACTGCCCATTGGGTTAATGTTGTTGAGCCAGGTACAGATCGTGCGAGTGGCGCAGGACGTGTCCTGCCCACTCCAAGGATTGCAGGAATCCAGTCTGTACGCATCGACTCCTCCTCTTACACCAGTTCCTCTGATTCCTCTCTGCAGGATCCGTCACAGTCCACCCCCACATGGACCCGTGAACGTTTACCTATGACCGACATGAGCACAGCCGTGGCCAAACGTCAGCAGGCCGTCTTGAAACTAGTTTCATTGGGGCATCGAAGCCACACAGCGCAGGTGCTCTGGAATGCCATAAAGCAGGAGAGCGATGTGTGGTTACTGCCAGTGAATCTCCAGCCAGGCATGGTAGTGTGTGACAATGGCCGAAATCTGGTGGCAGCTTTGGCCCTTGGCAACCTCACTCACATCCCATGTCTGGCACATGTGCTCAATTTGGTTGTGCAGAGTTTTCTGAGGGACTATCCGGATCTTGATGCCCTGCTGCACAAGGTCCGCCTAGAGTGTGCTCACTTGCGGCGTTCCAGCTTGGCCAGATCCCGCATTGCTGCTCTGCAGCGCCGATTCCGCCTTCCGGAACACCGCATCATATGTGACCTACCTACCCGGTGGAATTCCACGTTACATATGTTGGAGCGGTTGTGTGAGCAGCAGCAAGCAGTTATGGAGTACCAGCTGCATCAGGCGCAAAGAAGTCGCAGTCAGCGCCGATCAGACTTCACAACCACAGAGTGGGCCACTATGAAGGACGTCTGCCAGGTTTTGCGTCCTTTTGATTATTCCACGCGGATGGCAAGTGCAGATGATGCACTAGTCAGCATGACTGTCCCCCTTATCTGCCTGCTTCAGCAAACTTTGCAAGGGTTAAGGGATGATGTGGTGGAAGAGGTGGAGGATGAGGAGTCACCTTTTCCATCAGCTTCTGGAGAGTCAGCGCCACGTGGTTCCTCACAAAGGGGTACGCAGGGGCCAATTTGTGAGGAGGATGAGGAGGAGTCAATGGAGGAGGAAGAGCTCCGTCCAGAGGAGGGAGCGACACAATTGTCCAGTGGTCAGTGTGTACAGCGAGGGTGGGGTGATGACGAGCGGGCAGAGATCATGTCTCAAGCAGGTGACAGCGTTTCTGGGCCAGTTGGCACTCTGCAGCACATGGTGGATTTCATGCTGCAGTGCCTGAGAAACGACCGCCGCATCGACCACATTCTCAACATGCCTGATTATTGGGTGTTCACCCTCCTCGATCCTCGCTACCGGGACAACGTCCAAAACCTCATCCCTGCGTTGACCCGGGAGCGTAAATTGCGGGAGTACCACGACACACTGGTGAATTCCATCATCTTCTCCTGTCCAACTGAGAGGAGTGCTGCTAGTGCTTTACAAAGCAGCTCAGTGCGTCGAGGCAGTGGGGGAGGCTCTGCCCAAAGAGGGAGCAGAAGCAGTGCCTCTGCCCAAGGCAAGCCCAGTATGGCACAACTCTGGCACACTTTTGTGTGCCCGCCCCAAATGTCTACACCATCACCGGCGGCTCCAGTCAGCAGGAGGCAACGGTTCCGTCAGATGGTGACAGACTACATGGCTTGCCCTCTTACTGTACTCCCAGACGGCTCTTCCCCGTTCAAGTTTTGGGTCTCTAAGCTGGATACATGGCCAGAGCTAAGCCAGTATGCATTGGAGGTGCTGGCTTGCCCTGCGGCTAGTGTCTTATCGGAACGTGTCTTTAGTGCCGCAGGTGGTGTACTAACAGACCGTCGCATGCGACTATCCTCCGATAACGTTGACCGGCTTACTTTCCTGAAAATGAACCAGGCCTGGATCTCGCAGGAATTTGCCACTCCTCTGCCTGATTAAGTAATTGGGTGTCATCCAGGTCTCCTGCTGTGTTCATCTTTCTGCCACCTGAACTGCTATTCCTGGGCTCCAACACCGCCAGTTGCGGCTCAGAAGTGCAGGCTGCACAGTAAAAACATACGACCCAGTGTTATTGGGTTTCAGTAACGTCAGCTGATCCCCAGCTGTGTAGCCGGCAATGTGTCCTGCGACCGCCACGCTGGCACAACAACCTAAATGTAAGGGAACCTGTCCCCCCCCCCCCGTCGTTTGTTACTGAAAGAGCCATCTTGTGCAGCAGTAATGCTGCACAAGGAAAAGGTAGCTCTTTTTTTTTAGCTCTTTGCACACGCAGAACTTAACACTTATAAAATGTGTTCACTGATACCGTTATACCGTCCCGGAGCTGGGACTTTCCTTCGTAATGTGACGCAGCACAGCCGTCATTCCTACCCCCTTGGTGCCATGCGCTGCCTCCTCAGCGTTGTTTTAAGCTGTCACGGAGCCTGCGCTGTTCTGTTATCCCTTGGGCATGCCCTATTTGCGCTGCCTGTCTTCTGACATAATTTGGTGTCAGGCTGGCTGCGCCTGTGCGGCCGCGGTGCCCGAGATCCCGCCTCGCAGTGTCTTCTGATTGAGTCACACTGCGGGCCTGGGATCCATGGGCATGCGCAGTGCATATCTTCCCCTCGGGCTCTCGCTCATTTCCCTCCGCCTTCTTTAGACTGTGCGCCGTCAGCTGATCCCTAGCATGCCACGGCCGTGACACCGCACAGTCTGAAGAAGAGGGAAGGAGGGGAGTGAGAGTCGAGGTTATGCACTGTGCATGCCCATGGTTCCAAGGCCCGCAGTGGGATTACGTTACATGAGACTGCGAGGTGGGATCTGGAGCAGCGTGGACGCACAGGCACTGACAGCCTGACACCAAATTATGTCAGAAGACAGGCAGCGCTAATTGGGCATGGCCAAGGGCTAACAGAACAGCGCAGGCTCCGTGACAGCTTAAAACAACGCTGAGGAGGCAGCGCACGGCATCAAGGGGATAGGAATGACAGCTGTGCTGTGTCCCATTACGAAGGAAATTCGCACCTCCGGAACGGTTTAACGGTATAAAGGGACACATTTTTAGTGTTTACTTCGGTGTTTGCAAGGAGCATAATTAAAAGAGCAACCTTTTCCTTTTGCATCCTTAGTGCTGCACAACATGGCTCTTTCAGCTACAAACGTCTTGGGGGGGGGGGTTAAAGGTTTCCTTTCAACTTTCTCCAATCAGGCTTCGGCCTACACTCTGTTCCTCTGCTCCTCCTGCTGTCCCTGGGCTCTAACACCGCCAGTTGGTGCCTGGAAGTGCTGTGTGCACAGTCAACAGTCGCTCCTCTGTTATTGGGGTTCAGTAACGTCAGCTGATCCCCAGCTGTGTGTGCGGCAATACCTCCAATCTGCTCCTCCTGCTGTCCCTGGGCTCTAACACCGCCAGTTGGTGCCTGGAAGTGCTGTGTGCACAGTCAACAGTCGCTCCTCTGTTATTGGGGTTCAGTAACGTCAGCTGATCCCCAGCTGTGTGTGCGGCAATACCTCCAATCTGCTCCTCCTGCTGTCCCTGGGCTCTAACACCGCCAGTTGGTGCCTGGAAGTGCTGTGTGCACAGTCAACAGTCGCTCCTCTGTTATTGGGGTTCAGTAACGTCAGCTGATCCCCAGCTGTGTATCCGGCAATGTGTCATGCGACCGCCACGCTGGCACAACTAAAATGTAAGGGGACCTGTCCCCCCCCCCCCCTAGGCGTTTGTTACTGAAAGAGCCACCATGTGCAGCACTAATACTGCACAAGGGAAAGGTCGCTCTTGAAATTATGCTCCTTGCAAACGCTGAACTACACACTCATGTAATGTGTCCCCTCACACCGTCCAACCGTCCCGGAGGTGGGACTTTCCTTTGTAATGTGACGCAGCACAGCCGTCATTGCTACCCCCTTGGCACCGTGCGCTGCCTCCTTAGCGTTGTTTGATTCCGTCATGGACCCTGCGCTGTTATGTTATCCCTTGGCCATGCACAGTTTGCGCTGCCCGTCCTCTGACATCATTTGTTGTCGTCCTGGCTGCGCCTGTGCGTCCACGCTGCCCGAAATCACACCTCGCAGTGTCGTCTAATGTGATCCCACAGTGGGCCTGGTATCCATGGCCATGCGCAGTGCATATACTAGCCTCTCACTCCCCTTCTTCACGCTTCTTCAGACTAGGCGGCGTCAGCTGATCCCTAATAGCATGCCACGGCCGTGACGCCGCACAGTCTGAAGAAGCAGGAAGGAGGTGAGTGAGAGGCGATGATATGCACTGCGCATGCCCATGGATCCCTGGCCCGCAGTGGGACTACATTAGATGACACTGCAAGGTTGGATCTCGGGCAGCTTGGACGCACAGGCACTGCCAGCCTGACACCTACATGATGTCAGAAGACGGGCACCGCTAACTGTGCATGGCCAAGGGATAACATTACAGCGCGGGCTCCATGACAGAACCAAACAACGTTGAGGAGGTGGCGCCCGGCACCAAGGGGGTTGGAATGACGGCTGTGCTGTGTCACATTACAAAGGAAAGTCCCACTTCCGGGATGGTTTGACGGTGTGAGGGGACACATTATATGAGTGTGTACTTCAGCGTTTGCAAGGAGCATAATTTTCGGAGCCACCATTTTCCATGTGCAGTATTACTGCTGTACAAGATGACTCTTTCAGCAACAAATGCCTGGGGGGGGGGGGTTAAAGGTTCCCTTTCAACTTGCTCCACTGCAGGCTTCGGCCTACACTCTGCTCCTCTTTGATTCCCTGGGTTTCAACACTGTCAGTTGCCACCTGGAAGTGTTGTCTACACAGAAAAAACACTAGGTGATGTGTCAGTGGGGTTCAGCACCGCCAGCTGTTCCCCTGCTGTGTAGTCGGCAACGTGTCCAGCACAAGCCACGCTGGCACAACAGAACAAAAGCTGCCACCAGTGCAGGCTTCGGCCTACACTCTGCTCCTCTCCTCCTCCTGCTGACGCTGGGCTCAAACACCGCTAGTTTTTGCCCGGAAGTGCTAGCTGCACAGAGAAAAACACCAGCCAATGTGTTAGTGGGGTTCAGCAACGCCAGCTGTTCCCCTGCTGTGTAGCCGGCAACGTGACCTGCAAACGCCATGCAGGCACAGGAATTGAAATTAAAGGGAACCTGGCCCCACCCCCCCAGGTGTTTCTATGTATAACAGCCACCTAGTACAGCAGTACTGCTGCATTTGTACAAGGTGGCTGACTTTTTCTCCTTGCCCACGTGGAACTCAACACGTACAAAATGTGTCTCATTGAGACCATTCCACTGTCCCTGAGGTGTGACTTTCCTTTGTAATGATACGCAGCACCCCCCTTGGTAGCGTTTCCCGTCTTTTGTCATCATGGTTAGCTGGCTGCGCCTGTGCATCCGCCCTGCTAGAAACAACGCCCCACGTTGTCATATTTATTTTGTCAGCGAGGGTGTGGTTTATGGGCACGAGCAGTGCATATGTTCGCCTGTCTTAACTCATCTCCTTCCGCCTTCTTCAGACTGTGCGGCCTCCTGGCCGTGGTAGGCGATAAGGGATCAGCTGAGGCCGCCCAGTCTGGAGCAGGTGTAAGGACATGTGTAAGCGGCAAACCTATTTACTGCACAAGGCCACGAATCCCAGCCACGCAGTGTGATTTTTTGAAAACACACTGTGGGTCTGGGATTCATGTCCATCGCTAACCGCAACGGCCGACATGAAATGAGGTCAGAAGACAGGAAGCGCTCACAGCGCATGGCCAAGGGATCACAATAGCGCAGACTCCTGTACAGCAAATAACAACGCTCAGGAATCTGCGCCCAGTACCTAGGTGCAAATTTTGACACCTGTGCTGCGTCTCGTTAAAAAGACAAGTCACGCCTCCACAACTGTTTGACAGTATAATGGGCTAAATAGTGTACGTGTTTTAGTCAGCGTGTGCAAGGAGCAAAACAAATAGAGCAACCTTTTACTTGTGCAGCATTAATGCTGCACAAGGTGTGGCTCTTGTACCTTGCAACACCTGAGGGGGGTTAAAGGTAACCTTTGAAATTGGTTCAACTAGGCTTCGGCCTACACTCTGCTCCTCTACTCCTCCTGCTGACCCTGGGCTCAAACACTGCTAGTTTTTGCCCGGAACTGCTAGCTGCACAGAGAAAAACACCAGCCAATGTGTTAGTGGGGTTCAGCAACGCCAGCTGTTCCCCTGCTGTGTAGTCGGCAACGTGTCCAGCACAAGCCACGCTGGCACAACAGAACAAAAGCTGCCACCAGTGCAGGCTTCGGCCTACACTTTGCTCCTCTCCTCCTCCTGCTGACCCTGGGCTCAAACAACGCCAGTTTCTGCCCGGACATGCTAGCTGCACAGAGAAAAACACCAGCCAATGTGTTAGTGGGGTTCAGCACCGCCAGCTGTTCCTCTGCTGTGTAGTCGGCATCGTGTCCAGCACAAGCCACGCTGGCACAACTGACCAAAAGCTGCCACCAGTGCAGGCTTCGGCCTACACTTTGCTCCTCTCCTCCTCCTGCTGACCCTGGGCTCAAACAACGCCAGTTTCTGCCCGGACATGCTAGCTGCACAGAGAAAAACACCAGCCAATGTGTTAGTGGGGTTCAGCACCGCCAGCTGTTCCCCTGCTGTGTAGCTGGCAACGTGTCCTGCAAACGCCACGCAGGAACATGAACTGAAATTGAAGGGAGCCTGCCCCCCACCTCCCCAGGTGTTTCTATGTATAACAGCCACCTTGTACAGCAGTACTGCTGCATTTGTACAAGGTGGCTGACTTTTTCTCCTTGCACACGTGGAACTCAACAAGTACAAAATGTGTCTCATTACAGACCATTACAATGTCCCTGAGGTGTGACTTTCCTTTTTAATGACACGCAGCACCCCCATTGTTAGCGCTGCCCGTCTCCTGACATCATTGGTTGGCTGGCTGTGCCTGTGCGTCCCCCCTGCCCGACACAACGCCCCCCGTTGTCTCATGTATTTTGACTGCGAGGGTGTGATTGATGGGCACGAGCAGTGCATATGTTCCCCTGTCTTCACTCCCCTCCTTCCGCCTTCTTCTGACTGTGCGGCCTCATGGCCGCGGCATGCGATAAGGGATCAGCTGAGGCCGCCCAGTCTGAAGCAGGTGTAAGGACATGTGTGAGCGGCGAACATATTTACTGCACAAGGCCACGAATCCCAGCACCGCAGTGTGACTTTAGGAAAAGCCACTGTGGGTCTGGGATTTATGGCCATCGTTAACCGCACCGGCCAACATGAAATGAGGTCATGAGACGGCCTGCACTAACAGGGTATTGCCAAGGGATAACACAAGAGCGCAGTTTCCTGTACTGCAAATAACAACGGTAAGGAATCTGCGCACAGCACCTAGGTGTAAATTTGTACACCTGTGCTGCGTCTCCTTAAAAAGACTAGTAGTCACGCCTCCACTACTGTTTGACAGTATAATGGGCTAAATAGTGTACGTGTTTAATTCAGCGTGTGCAAGGAGCAAAATTAAATAGAGCAACCTTTGACTTGTGCATCATTAATGCTGTTCAAGGTGTGGCTCTTGTACCTTGCAACACCTGAGGGGGGGGGTTAAAGGTAACCTTTGAAATTGGTTCAACTAGGCTTCGGCCTACACTCTGCTCCTCTACTCCTCCTGCTGACCCTGGGCTCAAACACCGCTAGTTTTTGCCCGGAACTGCTAGCTGCACAGAGAAAAACACCAGCCAATGTGTTAGTGGGGTTCAGCAACGCCAGCTGTTCCCCTGCTGTGTAGTCGGCAACGTGTCCAGCACAAGCCACGCTGGCACAACAGAACAAAAGCTGCCACCAGTGCAGGCTTCGGCCTACACTTTGCTCCTCTCCTCCTCCTGCTGACCCTGGGCTCAAACAACGCCAGTTTCTGCCCGGACATGCTAGCTGCACAGAGAAAAACACCAGCCAATGTGTTAGTGGGGTTCAGCACCGCCAGCTGTTCCTCTGCTGTGTAGTCGGCATCGTGTCCAGCACAAGCCACGCTGGCACAACTGACCAAAAGCTGCCACCAGTGCAGGCTTCGGCCTACACTTTGCTCCTCTCCTCCTCCTGCTGACCCTGGGCTCAAACAACGCCAGTTTCTGCCCGGACATGCTAGCTGCACAGAGAAAAACACCAGCCAATGTGTTAGTGGGGTTCAGCACCGCCAGCTGTTCCCCTGCTGTGTAGCTGGCAACGTGTCCTGCAAACGCCACGCAGGCACATGAACTGAAATTGAAGGGAGCCTGCCCCCCACCCCCCCAGGTGTTTCTATGTATAACAGCCACCTTGTACAGCAGTACTGCTGCATTTGTACAAGGTGGCTGACTTTTTCTCCTTGCACACGTGGAACTCAACAAGTACAAAATGTGTCTCATTACAGACCATTACAATGTCCCTGAGGTGTGACTTTCCTTTTTAATGACACGCAGCACCCCCATTGTTAGCGCTGCCCGTCTCCTGACATCATTGGTTGGCTGGCTGTGCCTGTGCGTCCCCCCTGCCCGACACAACGCCCCCCGTTGTCTCATATATTTTGACTGCGAGGGTGTGATTGATGGGCACGAGCAGTGCATATGTTCCCCTGTCTTCACTCCCCTCCTTCCGCCTTCTTCTGACTGTGCGGCCTCATGGCCGCGGCATGCGATAAGGGATCAGCTGAGGCCGCCCAGTCTGAAGCAGGTGTAAGGACATGTGTGAGCGGCGAACATATTTACTGCACAAGGCCACGAATCCCAGCACCGCAGTGTGACTTTAGGAAAAGCCACTGTGGGTCTGGGATTTATGGCCATCGTTAACCGCACCGGCCAACATGAAATGAGGTCATGAGACGGCCTGCACTAACAGGGTATTGCCAAGGGATAACACAAGAGCGCAGTTTCCTGTACTGCAAATAACAACGGTAAGGAATCTGCGCACAGCACCTAGGTGTAAATTTGTACACCTGTGCTGCGTCACCTTAAAAAGACTAGTAGTCACGCCTCCACTACTGTTTGACAGTATAATGGGCTAAATAGTGTACGTGTTTAATTCAGCGTGTGCAAGGAGCAAAATTAAATAGAGCAACCTTTGACTTGTGCATCATTAATGCTGTTCAAGGTGTGGCTCTTGTACCTTGCAACACCTGAGGGGGGGGGTTAAAGGTAACCTTTGAAATTGGTTCAACTAGGCTTCGGCCTACACTCTGCTCCTCTACTCCTCCTGCTGACCCTGGGCTCAAACACCGCTAGTTTTTGCCCGGAACTGCTAGCTGCACAGAGAAAAACACCAGCCAATGTGTTAGTGGGGTTCAGCAACGCCAGCTGTTCCCCTGCTGTGTAGTCGGCAACGTGTCCAGCACAAGCCACGCTGGCACAACAGAACAAAAGCTGCCACCAGTGCAGGCTTCGGCCTACACTTTGCTCCTCTCCTCCTCCTGCTGACCCTGGGCTCAAACAACGCCAGTTTTTGCCCGGAACTGCTAGCTGCACAGAGAAAAACACCAGCCAATGTGTTGGTGGGGTTCAGCAACGCCAGCTGTTCCCCTGCTGTGTAGTCGGCAACGTGTCCAGCACAAGCCACGCTGGCACAACAGAACAAAAGCTGCCACCAGTGCAGGCTTCGGCCTACACTTTGCTCCTCTCCTCCTCCTCCTGCTGACCCTGGGCTCAAACAACGCCAGTTTCTGCCCGGACATGCTAGCTGCACAGAGAAAAACACCAGCCAATGTGTTAGTGGGGTTCAGCACCGCCAGCTGTTCCCCTGCTGTGCAGCTTGCAACGTGACCTGCAAACGCCACGCAGGCACATGAACTGAAATTGAAGGGAGCCTGGCCCCCACCCCCAGGTGTTTCTATGTATAACAGCCACCTTGTACAGCAGTACTGCTGCATTTGTACAAGGTGGCTGATGTTTTCTCCTTGCCCACGTGGAACTCAACACGTACAAAATGTGTCTCTTTGAGACCATTCCACTGTCCCTGAGGTGTGACTTTCCTTTCTAATGATACGCAGCACCCCCCTTGGTAGCGCTTCCCGTCTTCTGACATCATTGGTTGGCTACTTGCGCCTGTTCGTCCGCCCTGCCTGAATAAAATGCTCCTCGTTGTCTTAATTATTTTGACTGCGAGGGTGTGATTGATGGGCACGAGCAGTGCATATCTTCGCCTGTCTTAACTCATCTCCTTCCGCCTTCTTCAGACTGTGCAGCCTCATGGCCGCGGCATGCGAGAAGGGATCAGCAGAGGCCGCCCAGTCTGAAGCAGGTGTAAGGACGTGTGTGAGCGGCCAAAATATTTACTGCTCAAGGCCACGAATCCCAGCACCGCAGTGTGGCTTTATGAAAAGACACTGTGGGTCTGGGATTTATGGCCATCGTTAACCGCACCGGCCAACATGAAATGATGTCATAAGATGGGCAGCGCTAACAGGGCATTGCCAAGGGATAACACAAGAGCGCAGACTCCTGTACAGCAAATAACAACGCTCAGGAAGCTGCGCCAAGCACCAAGGCGTTATTTTGGACACCTGTGCTGCGTCTCATCAAAAAACCAAGTCACGCATCCACTACAGTTTGACTGTAGAATGGGGTAAATTGTGTATGTCTTTCATTCAGCGTGTGCAAGTAGACAAATTAATAGAGCAACCTTTCACTTGTGCAGCATTAATACTGCACAAGGTGTGTCTCTTGTACTTTGTAACACCTGAGGGGGGGGTTAAAGGTTTCCTTTGAAATTGGTTCAACTAGGCTTCGGCCTACACTCTGCTCCTCTCCTCCTCCTCCTGCTTCAACACGGGCTCTAACATCGCTAGTTTTTGCCCGCAAGTGCTAGCTGCACAGAGAAAAACACACGCCATTGTGTTAGTGGGGTTCAGCAACGCCAGCTGTTCCCTAAGTGTGTAGCCGGCAAAGTGTCCTGCAAACGCAACGCAGACACAAAGCTGCCTCCAGTGCAGGCTTCGGCCTACACTCATCTCCCCCTGCTTACCCTTTGCTCCAACACCGCTAGTTGGGGCTCTAGGAAGACAATCTTTAATAGGCAAGGCAACGCATCTGGGTTCCAGCACCGCCAGCTGGTTCTCGGCAGTGTTCTTGTCACAGGTACTCCCTCGTGCCAAGCCTGGTTTCAGCACCGTCAGCTGTTTCCGGGTTGTGTCAACTTCACTGAGACGCCTATGCTTGCCCCGTCGTGTTGCGGTCGGGTTAGCCAACTCCAGGGTGCCTCCAGTTTAGGAGCTTCCTATGTGGGCTGCGTGAACTGGTAGTCAAGGCTGGTTCTGTAGTGCCAGTAGGCCCAGCTCCCCCTGTAGGACTGTTGGGGTTCGGTAACTGCGGCTGCCTCGCGGCCTAGCTGTTCTCTCCTCTCCTGTGGGCCTTGGGGTCCACCACCTGGTTCCAGCACCGTCAGCTGGTTCCGGGCCGAGCCTTTGGCTTAGGTGCCTCCTCCTGGGTATCCGAGTTCCGCCAACGCCAGGCGGTCCTTGGTAGTGCTTTTAAGCGCGGGCACCTACAGCTTAGTAACCGGGTTCCAGCACCGTCAGCTGGTCCTCGGTCGTGCCATTGGCTCTTGCACACTGGGGCAACGCATCCGGGTTCCAGCACCGCCAGCTGGTTCTCGGCAGTGTTCTTGTCACAGGCACTCCCTCGTGCCAAGCCTGGTTTCAGCACCGTCAGCTGTTTCCGGGTTGTGTCAACTTCACTGAGACGCCTATGCTTGCCCCGTCGTGGTGCGGTCGAGTTAGCCAACTCCAGGGTGCCTCCAGTTTAGGAGCTTCCTATGTGGGCTGCGTGAACTGGTAGTCAAGGCTGGTTCTGTAGTGCCAGTAGGCCCAGCTCCCCCTGTAGGACTGTTGGGGTTCGGTAACTGCGGCTGCCTCGCGGCCTAGCTGTTCTCTCCTCTCCTGTGGACCTTCGGGTCCACCACCTGGTTCCAGCACCGTCAGCTGGTTCCGGGCCGAGCCTTTGGCTTAGGTGCCTACTCCTGGGTATCCGAGTTCCGCCAACGCCAGGCGGTCCTTGGTAGTGCTTTTAAGCGCGGGCACCTACAGCTTAGTAACCGGGTTCTAGCACCGTCAGCTGGTCCTCGGTCGTGCCATTGGCTCTTGCACACTGGGGCAACGCATCCGTGTTCCAGCACCGCCAGCTGGTTCTCGGCAGTGTTCTTGTCACAGGTACTCCCTCGTGCCAAGCCTGGTTTCAGCACCGTCAGCTGTTTCCGGGTTGTGTCAACTTCACTGAGACGCCTATGCTTGCCCCGTCGTGGTGCGGTCGAGTTAGCCAACTCCAGGGTGCCTCCAGTTTAGGAGCTTCCTATGTGGGCTGCGTGAACTGGTAGTCAAGGCTGGTTCTGTAGTGCCAGTAGGCCCAGCTCCCCCTGTAGGACTGTTGGGATTCGGTAACTGCGGCTGCCTCGCGGCCTAGCTGTTCTCTCCTCTCCTGTGGACCTTCGGGTCCACCACCTGGTTCCAGCACCGTCAGCTGGTTCCGGGCCGAGCCTTTGGCTTAGGTGCCTCCTCCTGGGTATCCGAGTTCCGCCAATGCCAGGCGGTCCTTGGTAGTGCTTTTAAGCGCGGGCACCTACAGCTTAGTAACCGGGTTCCAGCACCGTCAGCTAGTCCTCGGTCGTGCCATTGGCTCTTGCACACTGGGGCAACGCATCCGGGTTCCAGCACCGCCAGCTGGTTCTCGGCAGTGTTTTTGTCACAGGTACTCCCTCGTGCCAAACCTGGTTTCAGCACCGTCAGCTGTTTCCGGGTTGTGTCAAGCTCACTGAGACACCTATGCTTGCCTCGTCGTGGTGCGGTCGGGTTAGCCAACTCCAGGGTGCCTCCAGTTTAGGAGCTTCCTATGTGGGCTGCATGAACTGGTAGTCAAGGCTGGTTCTGTAGTGCCAGTAGGCCCAGCTCCCCCTGTAGGACTGTTGGGGTTCGGTAACTGCGGCTGCCTCGCGGCCTAGCTGTTCTCTCCTCTCCTGTGGACCTTCGGGTCCACCACCTGGTTCCAGCACCGTCAGCTGGTTCCGGGCCGAGCCTTTGGCTTAGGTGCCTCCTCCTGGGTAACCGAGTTCCGCCAACGCCAGGCGGTCCTTGGTAGTGCTTTTAAGCGCGGGCACCTACAGCTTAGTAACCGGGTTCCAGCACCGTCAGCTGGTCCTCGGTCGTGCCATTGGCTCTTGCACAGTGGGGCAACGCATCCGGGTTCCAGCACCGCCAGCTGGTTCTCGGCAGTGTTCTTGTCACAGGTACTCCCTCGTGCCAAGCCTGGTTTCAGCACCGTCAGCTGTTTCCGGGTTGTGTCAACTTCACTGAGACGCCTATGCTTGCCCCGTCGTGGTGCGGTCGAGTTAGCCAACTCCAGGGTGCCTCCAGTTTAGGAGCTTCCTATGTGGGCTGCGTGAACTGGTAGTCAAGGCTGGTTCTGTAGTGCCAGTAGGCCCAGCTCCCCCTGTAGGACTGTTGGGGTTCGGTAACTGCGGCTGCCTCGCGGCCTAGCTGTTCTCTCCTCTCCTGTGGGCCTTGGGGTCCACCACCTGGTTCCAGCACCGTCAGCTGGTTCCGGGCCGAGCCTTTGGCTTAGGTGCCTCCTCCTGGGTATCCGAGTTCCGCCAACGCCAGGCGGTCCTTGGTAGTGCTTTTAAGCGCGGGCACCTACAGCTTAGTAACCGGGTTCCAGCACCGTCAGCTGGTCCTCGGTCGTGCCATTGGCTCTTGCACACTGGGGCAACGCATCCGGGTTCCAGCACCGCCAGCTGGTTCTCGGCAGTGTTCTTGTCACAGGTACTCCCTCGTGCGAAGCCTGGTTTCAGCACCGTCAGCTGTTTCCGGGTTGTGTCAACTTCACTGAGACGCCTATGCTTGCCCCGTCGTGGTGCGGTCGAGTTAGCCAACTCCAGGGTGCCTCCAGTTTAGGAGCTTCCTATGTGGGCTGCGTGAACTGGTAGTCAAGGCTGGTTCTGTAGTGCCAGTAGGCCCAGCTCCCCCTGTAGGACTGTTGGGGTTCGGTAACTGCGGCTGCCTCGCGGCCTAGCTGTTCTCTCCTCTCCTGTGGGCCTTGGGGTCCACCACCTGGTTCCAGCACCGTCAGCTGGTTCTAGGCAGTGTCTTTTGCTCTTGTACCTTCTGCTCCCCATCCTGATTCCAGTAACGTCAGCTGGTTCCGGGCAGAGCCTTTGGCTTAGGTGCCTCCTTCTGGGTATCCAAGTTCCACCAACGTCAGGTGGTCCTTGGTAGTGCTTTCAGGCACGGGTACCTCCTGCTTAGTAACCGGGTTCCAGTAACGTCAGCTGGTCCTCGGTAGTTCCATTGGCTCTTGGACCTTCGGCTACCCATCCGGGTTCCAGTACCGTCAGCTGGTTCTCGGCAGTGTCTTTTGCTCTTGTACCTTCTGCTCCCCATCCTGGTTCCAGTAACGTCAGCTGGTTCCGGGCAGAGCCTTTGGCTTAGGTGCCTCCTTCTGGGTATCCGAGTTCCGCCAACGTCAGGCGGTCCTTGGTAGTGCTTTTTAGCACGGGTACCTCCTGCTTAGTAACCGGGTTCCAGTAACATCAGCTGGTCCTCGGTAGTTCCATAGGCTCTTGAACCTTCGGGTAGCCATCCGAGTTCCAGTTCCATCAGCTGGTTCTTGGCATTTTCTCAGCCTTCTTGTACCTTCTGCTACATTTCCAAGTTGAAGACCCTAAAGTCGACGACCCGGAAGACCACCCCGATGACGACGACGACGACGACCCGGAAGACCACCCCGATGACGATGACGACGACGGCGGAGACGACGACGGAGACGACGGCGGAGACGACGACGGCGGAGATGACGACACTGAAGACGACGACCCTGGAGACGACGACATGGAATACCGAGAAGCAGAAGAACAAGAGGCTGCAGAACAAAGAGCAGAAGAACATTAAGCATAACACTTAATATCAGAGCAAAAGATATTATCTAAATTATATGCAGAAGAAGACTAAGCAGTGTATGGGGGTGAGTCCGTTCCTCCTCGTGGTGCCCCTGGATAAAGCCTGATGCTGCAGGCCAAACTGAACGCGGACAAATGTAACTTTTGTGACTGGCAGAACGGAAGGTGTAATCTTCCAACTTTTATAGATAACAACTACGGGAATGCCTGTCACAAATGAGAATATGATGAAGAAGTAGAATAGGAAGAATAATAACAGTGGAATAAAAAGAATATGTAAAATAGGAAGAATAATAATAGTTGAAGAAAATGAATATGAAGAATGTAATAAAAAAAAAAAAATAGGTAGAAGATGAAGAAGAAGATGAATAAGGTGAAGAAGTTGATGTCAAAGATGCTGATGATGATGAAGATGAAAGTGTGGGAAAAGGAAAAAAAAGAAGGGGAAGGTCGTGGAATAGTGAAACATCAATATCTGACAAAATAAAAAAAAATTTACATAGTCAATATCTTTTTCAATCCGAACGTCTTTAAAAAAAAAAAAAATCATGCTATTCTATTTGATTGGACTAATCCTCATTGCCTTTAATGTCTCCGCCACCTCCCCCATACATCCTACATTATTCTTAGTTGTTTTCCTTCATGTAGAATGAACCTACAAGGAAAGAAAGGGTTTATTTTAATTCCGATATTTTGGTCCCATTGACTTGCATTGGGATCGGGTAACGGTATCGGCGATATCCGATATTTTTTGAATATCGGCCGATCCAAACCGATACTTTCCGATATCGGAAGGTATCGCTCAACACTACTTATCACCAAGCTGTTTACCTATTGCCCTGTAGCCCATTCCAGCCTTGTGCAGATCTACAATTTTGTCCCCGATGTCCTTTGATAGTTTTTTGGTCTTGGCCATGGTAGAGAGGTTGGAGTGTGATTGATTGAGTGTGTGAACAGTTGTCTTTTATACAGGTAATGAGTTCAAACAGGTGCAATTAATACAAGTAATGAGAGCAGAGTAGAAGGGCTTCTTAAAGGAAAACTAACAAGTCTGTGAGCCAGAATTCTTGCTCGTTAGTAGGTGATCAAATACTTATTTCATGCAAAAAAAAATGCAAATTCATTATTTAAAAACTATACAATGTAGTTTTCTGACTTTTATTTTTATATTCTGTCTCTTAGGGCTCATACTCATTTGTGCGAGAAATGGACTAGTGCAGTCCGTTAAAAAAACGGATTGCACTCGGACCAATGTTATTCAATGAGACACATCTCATCTGCGATTTTTTTCTCAGCTGATATCGGACTGAGAAAAAAAATCTCAGCATGCTGCGTATTGCTGCGATTCTCGGACGAGACTCGCCATTGTAAGTCAATGGGAGCAAGAAAAAATTTGCACAGCACTCGCACCATGCGAGTGCTGTCTGATTTTTACGCACCGGTGATCTTTGAAATGCCGGTAATTCGGTGCGGTGTACAGTAACATCACACTGACTTGTTAGAATATAATAGATATATACACATAGAATAGGTATATCCACTTAATGATCGCCAATACGTCTTTTAACTGACCTGAGATATAAGAGAATAGCCTCCCCATACAGGTGACAATCCAGCAGCTGTGGGCTGTACACTATAGCTGAAAACTGCTGCTTCAGCCACGATCAGTGTTTGCACCGTCCAAATCTGTTTAACTCCTTAGATGCTGCAGTCAATAGTGACTACATCATTATAAATGGTTAACAGAGTGTGGTGGCTCCATCTTTATCCCAGTCGGTGCCCTCAGATCATGATTGTGTGGTCCTGATGTTTGCCATGGCAATTCATGACCAAATAGCGGCCTTAGAGTCTGACAGCTGTAGTAATCTGTTCAGAAGTTAGAGGCATTTAGGTGATAAAAATACACTTTTTCATTTCTGTCATACCACTTTGCATTAATTCCTGAAAAGCACCTGAAGAGTTAATAAACTACCTGACAGCAGTTTTCAATATGTCAGATGTTGCTGTTTTTAAAATTGTATAACTTTTGTGGGTTTCCCAATATATGGGACCACTAAAGGCACTTTAAACATGGATAGGTCCCTAAAAAAAAAAAATTTTGTAAATTTCCTTGAAAAAATGAAAAATTCCTGCTACATTTTTAAACATCCTAAAATGCTAACAAAATAAAATAACATTTTACAAATGGTGCTGATGTAAAGCAGACATGTGGAAAATATTGTTTATTAATGTTTTGCTGTGGTATGACTATCTGGATTAAAGGGATAATCATTCAAAGTATGAAAATTGCTAATTTTTTTACATTTTTCTCAAATTTCTGATATTTTTTAGAAACACAAAACATATCGACCTAAATTTACCATTATCATAAAGTATAATGTGTCACGAAAAAAAAGTCTCAAGATCACTGGGATTTGTTGAAGTATTTCAGAGTTATTACCACATAAAGTGATACTGGTAAGATTTCAAATATTTGGCTCCGTCACTAAGGGGATATACAGTATAAATATATATGTTAGTGAGACACAAATATATATCTTTAGATTCCATAGAGAGTTAGATAGCAGAATAGCAGATAATTCAATTGTCGAGTTCTGTAAAATCATTGCAGAACCCGACAGGATATGAGACATGGTTTACACACAGTAAACCATTGCATATCCATTAGACTTTTATAAGTCCCTCACTAATAATGATAGTAGTGTGTGTGTAAAATTTGGGAGCTGTTGGGGTTAAATTAAAGGAGGTCGTCCCGTGGGCATGCTCAGTTTGGGAAAAGCAGGACTTAGTCCCTGAAATGTCTGCTCGCTGCTGAACAGTGCTGGTTACAAAGGCAGAGCTTGGAAAGGTAGCTGCACCCAAGAGCACAGTTTTAGCTTGAGCCAGACACTGGCATCGACGTCTCTGCTGAGCAGGTTCCACTGCAGCTGGAGGAGAATTGGAGACCACAGTGGACATGGTTCAAGATTCCCCCTGTGCAGCAGAGGGAAATCAACACCTAAGAGGTGTCTTATTGACAACTCTCCATTATTAACCAGGCTTAGTGTCACCTTAAAATAACAAGGTGACATTAACCCCTTATTACCCCATATGCCAATGCTACAGGGCAGTGAGAAGTGAGAGGCTAAGTGCTGGAAAAGGCGCATCTTACAGATGCGCCTTTTCTGGGGTGGCTGGAGGAAGATATTTTTAGGGTCCCTCTCTAGGCTATTAGTATCTCCCCTCAGTCACTGGCTTTCCCTCTCTTGCAGAAAAAAATTGAGCGGGAGCCCACACCAGATTTTTTCCGATTTTTGACTTCTGCAATGATTATGCAGAAGCTGACAATTGAATTATCGGCTTTTCTGCTAACACTCTATGAAGTCTAAAGATATATATTTACGTGTCTCACTGACTTATACAGTATACAGTATATATATATTAAATATATATACCTATACTATGTGCATATTCTATTCTCTCTATCCTATTGTAACCTGTCAGTGTGATTTTACTGTATGCGCACAGGAATTGCCATTTTTTCTACCTATCTATCTGTCTGTCTATCTATCACATATAAATATTTATACTAGATGGTGGCCCGATTCTAATGCATCGGGTATTCTAGAATATGTATGTATGTACATCGCGCTGTGAGTGGGGGTTAAATTCCGCGCCAATATCGCTGATTGGTCGCGCCCGGCTGGCCGATCAGTGAAGTATGGTTCAAATCTGGCACCAATTCGTGACCGGACTGCACCTGTCTCTGATTGGTCGCGGCCAGCTCGGTACGACCAATGACCAAAGCGGTGATTAAATACCACGCCAATATCGCTGATTGGTTGCGGCCGGCCGTGAGCTACCAATCACTGAAGCTGTGTTTAAATTGTGTTCTCAGCTGATATCGGACTGAGAAAAAAAATCTCAGCATGCTGCGTATTGCTGCGATTCTCGGACGAGACTCGCCAATGTAAGTCAATGTGAGCGAGAAAAAAATCGCACAGCACTCGCACCATGTGAGTGCTGCCTGATTTTTACGCACAGGTGTTTTTTGAAATGCCGGTAATTTGGTGCGATGTACAGTAACATCACACTGACTTGTTAGAATAGAATAGATATATACACATAGAATAGGTATATACAGTATATATATATGTTAGTGAGACACATATATATATCTTTAGATTCCATAGAGAGTTAGATAGCAAAATAGCAGAAAATTAAATTGTCAGGTTCTGTAAAATCATTGCAGAGCCCGACAGGCTATGAGACATTGTTTACACGCAGTAAACCATTGAATATCCATTAGATTTTTATATGTCCCTCACTAATAATGTTAGTAGGGTGAGTGTTAAATTTTGGAGCTCAATTTTCTCTGCCAGAGAGGGAAAGCCAGTGACTGAGGGCAGATATTAATAGCCTGCAGAGGGACCATGTTTATCTCCCCCCCTGGCTAAAACCATCTGCCCCTAGCCACCCCAGAAAAGGCGCATTTGTAAGATGTGACTTTTCCGGCACTTAGCCTCTCTCTTCCCACTGCCCTGTAGCATTGGCATATGGGGTAATAAGGGGTTAATGTCACCTTGCTATAGTAAGGTGACATTAAGCCTGGTTAATAATGGGGATGTGTCAATAAGACACCTATCCATTATTAATCCACTAGTATGAAAGGGTTAAAAATACACACACATTAAGAATAAAGCATTTTAATGAAATAATCAAACACTCAGGTTTTTAATATCTTTATTGTACACTCAATCCAAACAAAGCCCTCCTTAAATACAATTACGGTGCTAATTCGGCCATTCTCAGCTGTAAAAGACTGGGGAATTAATGAAATGCAGGGGGTGGAGCTTCGGTGGCTAGCAGTGCTGTCAACGAAGCTGTGCCCCCTGGCAGCATGAGCTCATATGAACTTTGTAGCGTGGGAAAATATTCATAAACTTTCCCAGGGGGCGCAGCTTCGGTGACGTCACCACTAGTCACCGAAGCTCCGTCCCCTGAATTTCATTCATTCCCCAGGCTTTTACAGCTGGGAGCGGCCAAATTAGCAGCACTCCCGGTTGTAAATGTATTTAACCCCTTGAGAGGGATTACGGCATGGAACTTGACTGTACAGTGGACAGGAATGGGATATTGTTGCTTTTTATTTTGCATTTTTTTTACAGAAGAACGAGGGCTTCGCTTGGATTGAGCATACAATAAAGATATTAAAAACCATTTCATTAAAATTCTTTATTCTTAATGAGTGTGTGTATTTTGAACCCTTTCATACTAGTGGATTAATAATGGATAGGTGTTGTTAGGACTGGTGGAAGGCACCAAATAAAAGAGATGAAATAAGGTGCGTTCGCAGTCCGGTGTCCACCGTGCAGCTAAGACACCTGCTGCTTGGTAATGACGGACTATATGGTGGTATAATGTGAGCACCCACATGGGTTAGCTTCACCCGGTATGAAGGAAGCGAACCCTGTTGCGTCACAGGGCCGCGATACCGCACAGAGAGAGCAAGCAAGGTGAAACAGAACTCTGCCCCAAGACTCAAGGTAAGAGTCCATCTAGATCTCTTGCACTCGACACCGCTACTGTGGTGCCAGGGAAAAAAATAAAGTAAATATTTACCGCACAGAAGTGCATGTAGCGCCGCTCTGGCGGACACCACTAACCACCCTAACTGGGGCCAGAAAGCGTACTATCTGCGCACAGCACCGCTCTGGTGGTTGCTGCTAACTGGATTCAGCAACTTGTGCAATTGTGCAGTATAGCACTTTCGGGCGCTAGGTAGCTCTACCATTCACGAGCAGGCAACAACACTAGGGATGGCAATGATTCGGAGCTTTCATCCATGGATAGGCATTTGTCCACACACACACACAAGTTAATAAGTTTACACTAGCTCGGCCATGCAAACCTTTCATAGCAGTAGCGCTCCAGGACATTCCTGATGGTCATATAGGAGCCGCAACAGGACCTGAGCATGTGACCTCCGACCTCCAATGGGAGGTTGTCCCATGGGCATGCTCAGTGTGGGAAAAGCAGGACTTAATCCCTGAAATGCCTGCTCACTGCTGAACAGTGCTGGTTACAAAGGCAGAGCCTGGAAAGGTAGCAGTCCTCAAGCGCACAGTATCAGCTTGAGCCAGATGCTAGGATCGACATCTCTGCTGAGCAGGTTCCACTGCAGCCGGAGGAGAATGGGAGACCGCAGTGGACATGGTTTGAGATTCCCCCTGTGCAGAGGCGGGAACTTGACACCTAACAGGTGTCTTATTGACAACTCTCCATTATTAATCAGGCTTAGTGTCACCTTACAATGACAAGGTGACATTAACCCCTTATTATCCCATATGCCAATGCTAGAGGGCAGTGAGAAGAGAGGCTAAGTGCCGGAAAAGGCACATTTTACACTTGCCTTTTCTGGTGTGACTGGAGGAAGATGTTTTTAGCCAGGGTGGGGCCAATAAACATGGTCCCTCTCTAGGCTATAAATATCTGCCCTCAGTCACTGGCTTTCCCTCTCTTGCTGAAAAAATTGAGTTCCAAAATTTAACACACACACACACTAATAACATTATTAGTGAGGGACATATAAAAATCCAATGAATATGCAATGGTGTACTGTATGTAAAGCATGTCTCATATCCTGTTGACTTCTGCAATGATTATGCAGAAGCTGACAATTGAATTATCGGCTTTTCTGCTAACTCTCTATGAAGTCTAAAGATATATATATATTTACGTGTCTCACTGACATATATACAGTATATATATATATATATATATATATATATATACCTATACTATGTGTATATTTCTATTCTATCTATCCTATTGTAACCTGTCAGTGTGATTTTACTGTATGCGCACAGGAATTGCCGTTTTTTCTACCTATCTATCTATCATATATATATATACTAGATGGTGGCCCGATTCTAACGCATCGGGTATTCTAGAATATGTATGTATGCATGTACGTCGCGCTGTGAGTGGGGGTTAAATTCTGCGCCAATATCGCTGATTGGTCACGCCCGGCTGGCCAATCACTGAAGCATGGTTCAAATCTGGCACCAATTTGTGGCCGGACTGCGCCTGTCTCTGATTGGTCGTGCCCGGCCGGCCGCAACCAATGACCAAAGCGGTGTTTAAATACCGTGCCAACATCGCTGATTGGTCGCGGCCGGCCATGAGCTACCAATCACTGAAGCTGTGTTTAAAACTCGTGCCAATATTGCTGATTGGTCTTGGCCGGGATCGACCACTCAGCGAACTGTGGTTTAAATCCCACGTCAATTCGCGGCTGGACTGCATCTGTCGCTGATTGGTTGCAGGATGTCGGGGGTTCGGGGCACTGGATGTCGGGGGTTCGGGGTGCAGGATGTAGTACAGCCACGTAGTATATAACACAGCCACATAGTATATAGCACAGCCACATAGTATGTAGTATATAACACAGCAAGAAAGGGGAGAAGCCAGCGCTGTCTATGGTCAGAACGCAATACATAAAGTGCAAATGCAGATATTGATTTCTAACTGTATTTAAAATGAGACATTTAGCAAACAATTGATCAATTCTTTGAGCTACCCCGCCACTTCACGGAAATCTCATAATGAGGCAGTCCTACTCTACGTTTTTTATATTCGCTGTGCCATAAAGGTCTCCTAAATAAATTAAAAGCAAGACCATTAAATGCAGACTGTACCTGGAGCATTTCTGAGTCACTCCCATGGCGTCAGAGGGGCAGGTAAGGATAAAGGTTGATAATATGTGCATTTGCACTTTATGTATTGCGTTCTGACCATAGGCAGCGCTGGCTTCTCCCCTTTCTTGCTTTGATATTGGTTCCGTGGCTGACCACCACTGTAGCTGTGCACGCCTGGTCACGTGCGCCATTCTTTCTGTGTTTCTGTGATTGATAGGCTGCTGTACACACATACAGCAGCCCTGCCCTGCCCTAGGCTTTGTTTAATTATGCACCTGTGTCTCCTGTCTCACCCTTTATCTGTGGTGCTGGCTGGGCAGTGTGGAGGTTGGACCTGAAATGTCTATGCCTGGACCTGGTCAACCTTTATACTCGCTTGCCCCTCTGGCACCATGGGAGTGATTCAGTAATGCCCCAGGTACAGCCTGCATTTAATGTGGTCTTGCTTTCAACTCATTTAGGAGGCCTTTATGGCACAGCGAATATAAAAAAACATAGAGTAGGACTGCCCCAATATGAGAATGTCATGAAGTGGCCGGGTAGCTCAAAGAATTGATCAATTGTTTGCTAAATGTCTCATTTTGAAAATACAGTTAGAAATTAATATGTGCATTTGCACTTTATGTATTGCGTTTTAACCTTAGGCAGCGCTGGCTTCCCCCCTTTTTTGCTAGTATATAACACAGCCACATAGTATGTAGCACTGCCACGTAGTATGTAGCACTGCTATGTAGTTTATAGCACAGCCACATAGTATATAGCACAGCTACATAGAATATAGCAGCCACGTAGTATATAGCACAGCCACTAGTATATAGCACAGCCACGTAGTATATAGCATAGCCACGTAGTATATAACACAGCCCACATACTATATAACAGTGTGTTTGTGCCACTGCTGCTGTATGGTTGCAGTTGGAGGTTGGAAGGCCATGCCAGGGTCCTGCTGCTTTGGCATGGTTGTGGAGTGGAAGGCCATGCCAGGGTCCTGCTGCTGCATGATGGTGGCAGTGGAGGAGGTCCAAGCAGGAGCAGCAGTTGTCATGGTGGTGGTGGTGGGCTGTCCAACAGCACTCGGCGTGGTGGTGCTGTATAGGTGTCCGGCAGTGCTAGGAATGGAGGTGGCCATACAGTGGTATGCAGTAGAGCTCGTCATTGATGTCAAGCGTGACAGTGTTGGCACAGGTGGATATGCCGCCACTGTCTGCTGAAAATACCAACTTTGCTGCATAACCTGCACGTAAGCAGCATTGCAGGCCTGCATGACACTAAGCTGGAGATCAAGAGTAAGGTGTTCTGACATGCCTTCTTTAATTTGATTGAAAAAATGATGTGCTGGCCTCCGGAGGTCGGCTTTCACTTAGTCAAGGCTTTTGGTGACCTCCTGGATACGTGTATTCATATTGTTTATGGCACTATCCAGTCGGTCACCCATTGCCTTGAGTCCATCATGAAAGACTGACCTCAAGTGCAAAAACTCAGCCATGAGTAACCTGTCTGAGGCCCTCTGCCACTGCCAGGAAGAGCCCCCCAAAAAAGAGGCAGAGGCAGAGGACTGGGACAGGGGAACACCTGATGGACCAGCTTCCTGGTCTCCAGTTTGTGTGGCAGGCCCACTGCTGGATGGCTGGGACGAGTCCGTGGTCTGATGAAGGACTGCTCCAGAACCAGGGTGAAGAGTGCTGCTCTATGTGCTGTGAAAAAAGAAGAAAACAAAATTAAAACCAAACATTTACAAAACGCCAACTCCTGTGGAATAGAAACATACAGATTATGGCAATACAACACAATCTAATACACCAAAAAAATACTTATGTTCTCTGGGCAAGGAACGGTCTCAAAAATGCCAGAATGAGGTGGTATTTATATTTTCGGATCCTTGCTCTTTGTTGAACTGATCCTTCATCGAACGCCAACGTGTTTTGACTTTGAGCACTGTTGAAAAAAACAAAAACAATGGTTGGACAATAGACTTTTGGCCGTGATCACACATCTGTGTGTGATTAGAGAAACTCCTGATCACGGCCAAGGTCACTGCTTCATCACACTGCATTGCAATACTTACAAAATGCATTTTCCCAGCCATCCCACATTGCTTTGACCACCTCATTCCATAGCCGTCGGATCGTCACGTTGTCCGAGTGCTGCAGAACCCGGGTGCCCCACAACAGGACTCGCTCATCGACCAGGGAGATTAGGAGGTCATTTTCAATTAGGTCCTCATCCCGTTCTGGAACCTAAAAAATAAAAAAATACATTAATGTTGGAGAGATTAACATAAGGAAAAGAAAGAAAACAGAGACAGAAAACTGGCATGAATATTGAAAGTCAAGAAAAAAAAGGAGTTAAGAAGAAAAAGGTAAAGAAAGAGGAAAGTAAAGAAATGAACATTCAAGAATAGTAAAGTGAGGATGCAATAAACAGTCAGCCAGGTATACTTACACGCTGCGGCCTTGCCACCCGACCATGAACCTGCTGCTCCCACTCAGCCTCTGCCGCAGTGGAAGAAGTGGTCTAAAAAAATGGAAAAAAAAAGTCAGATGTGTAGATGTGACAGTGAATACTTACCAATCTGAGGAGGTGAGTACTCACTTCACTGACATGTTCGGCTTGTGCAGGCCCAGGACGTGGCTCCCCCTCAGAAGAAGATGACATTCTGATGCATGCAAAAAGAAAAAAATGGCTGAAATTGGGACATATAGAGACAGAAAATAGAAAATAAAGACATTGGCTTTGATACTTACATTGTTCAGAATGTTAATTCTTCCCAGGTTCAGGCATCTGTCTGCTCTTGTTCCCAGTCTGCTGAGTTGTGGATTGCAAATGCCCACTCAATCCTTTTATCAGTTTGTATGTGGGGGGTGGCTAATCAGTGTCTAGACATGTTTTCCTGTGGTGCAACGCATGCATTCACAAATGCAACAAACGCAAGTGCTTGCGAACTCATGCGTTCACGTAGACTGTAATGCATTTTTTGCCACATTTCTTCCGCTAACAACCGCATACGTTTCTAGGCAGCAAATTGACACCTCTAAAATTACTACATGTAGCGTTTACTGCGCCAAACCGCAGACGACGAAACGACGCATGCGTCGTCTAACCCGGAAAAATGCAACCGATCGCAGACACATGCGTCCCTAATGTTAAAGATAGAAATCAAAAAAAGAAAAAGATATGCATACCAATGGGATCAACCTTAGAAAATAATTTTTATTTGTACAAAATACAACAGGGCAAGACACACAATATGAAAAACAAAAAGAAACATTGCTGATAGGCCATATGGACCCCCCAGGCGATAGAAAAATACTATTTAGGCACCTAATAACATACAAATTGTCCAGACAATAGGTGTACAACAATATAGACCAATCTGCTACCAGCTGTACCTTGTGATACCAAGACATAATATGTCATAAACCACAATAATTCAAATATTGGCTGCAAATACCACATTATAGGCATATTTACCAGAGTTGCTGTGCAGAAGTAAGAGCCAAGAAATAACACAGGACACCACCCAAGAACCTATAACCATAATGTGCACTGTGGTTCAAAGCCCTAAAGGTCCGGATGGTTAAATGAAGATGCGATGATGAATAATCAGGTGGTAGCCCTAGGGGGAGAAGAAAGACTAAAGTTCCACGTGTATCGATGCTATAGAAGCGTCTTCATCAGGGGAAATGTGAGGGACACAGCTCCACCCTTTAATGTTAAAGATAGGAATACACGACGCATGTGGATAATTGCGGCACAAACGCTGCGTACACAACCGCAAATGTGAAACCAGCCTAATGCAGAATTGTTATGTGTCAGATTAAATTATTACTTGTCTAAACTATCATTTTTCTAAATTTAAAATTTAGGTACAAGTTTTCTTTAAGAATATTTACATTTAAAACATCTTTATAATACAAAATTGGCAAAAAAAAATTACTCTCACTGTGTTTACAATCATGTGACTGCTTAACATTAAACCTGAAATCTACTGGCTTTGCGGTAAATGTGTATCTTGCTTTTATCTGTTACTAACATGAGTGTAGAGTAGCGCCTACTGAGGTTATCTTCTACTGTGATAATATACATAGAAGGTGATCTATTGGGGAATTGCATACAGAATTGTGACATGAAATGATCTAATTCCTCTGTCTAATACTACTTTGCAAGCTAACAGGAAAAGCAAGTCATTATAAAAAAAAAATGAAACACAATGAAGCAATTGTCAGTCGTGTTTTGATACTGGCATCACCTGGGGCCTTACAGCAGAGAGAGCAAAATATTTCCAGCTGTGAACTGTTACCAACATATATAGCTGCAAAGATAGGAAGAAAACTCCCCATGGAATAAAATAATACCTTCCAGTTGGTTTCTGTTACCACCTGGAGAGGCTTCAACAGCAGGCAAGCTATTTCTTTCTTGGTGGATTGCTATTGATACTCTTAATTGTCTGCAAGGTGTTTGTGTCACAAAATAACACTTATAGTGAATTACAAAGTAGAAGGACAATTGCAATAGTGTTCTTCAATCAATGATACCTATAATACCCTGAATGACTACAGGCTATATCTGTAAAGTCATTTAATTGTCTATTTACTTGGCTTCATTCACTATGTGTTTAAATCACTTAAATTTAAGATTGACTTGAATATTTTCAAACATTCCTTAAGTGTTCAGAAAAGACTATAAGAGACTCAGTCTCGCTTAGCTGCAAAATAACAGCAAAATGATCAATACGCATACCATATCAATTGGAACTCATCTTAATTAGTATTCAATTTTTTCTGTCCAATGCATTCAAGTTGGCACATTCATTATCAAACTATCTCCAGTAAAGTCTAAAGGTACCGTCACACTTAGCGACGCTGCAGCGATACCGACAACGATCCGGATCGCTGCAGCGTCGCTGTTTGGTCGCTGGAGAGCTGTCACACAGACCGCTCTCCAGCGACCAACGATGCCAGTAACCAGGGTAAACATCGGGTAACTAAGCGCAGGGCCGCGCTTAGTAACCCGATGTTTACCCTGGTTACCATCCTAAAGTAGAAAAAAAAACAAACGCTACATACTTACCTACAGCTGTCTGTCCTCCAGCGCTGTGCTCTGCTCTCCTCCTGCACTGACTGTGAGCACAGCGGCCGGAAAGCAGAGTGGTGACGTCACCGCTCTGCTTTCCGGGTGACCGACGCTCACAGCCAGTACAGGAGGAGTGCAGAGCACAGCGCTGGAGGACTGACAGCTGTAGGTAAGTATGTACTGTTTGTTTTTTTTTACTTTAGGATGGTAACCAGGGTAAACATCGGGTTACTAAGCGCGGCCCTGCGCTTAGTTACCCGATGTTTACCCTGGTTACCAGTGAAGACATCGCTGAATCGGTGTCACACACGCCGATTCAGCGATGTCTACGGGGAGTCCAGCGACAAAATAAAGTTCTGGACTTTCTTCCCCGACCAGCGACAGCACAGCAGGGGCCTGATCATTGCTGCCTGTCACACTGGACGATATCGCTAGCGAGGACGCTGCAACGTCACGGATCGCTAGCGATATCGTCTAGTGTGACGGTACCTTAATTCAAGGAGACAAAGACATTTTACAGTTTACTTTTAAAAGGCATTAAAAACAATAGTGAAGAAATAGATTCAATGTGAATAAAATTTGTGTCCAATTTTTAGTGATCCGTACAACCCAACAAAATAAAAAAAATAGTAATTTGCTTCACTTGAATTGCCCAAAAAATGGCTGCAAAAAAAAAACCCATTTAGTCATGAGACTGCGTCACAAAGTGTGCACATCACACATTGCTGTTTTTTTGTGCACCTGTTACATTTATTTAATGTATTTAAGCTCTAAGACAGTTCATTTTTTAGGTTAAGTTTCAGGTTTCTGCACTCAGTGCAGGTAAGGGTGTGACCTCTTTGAGCTGGACGCTACTGTTATGTAACTTCTTATTTTGCTGACATCACTATGACGTATGGTAAGGTTGTAATATAAGATATTAGGACAATCCCGATTCGGGAACACTTTTGGAAGAATGGCTCTTATGCTTTTTTTATTATCAAAAATGGTGTTCACTAAGTGCCCTATGTTATTTATATGCATTATTGCTTTCAGTTATTTACTTACAGCAAGGTAAGCATTCATTTTGTTTCTATTTTAAGTTTTGTCTGTTTAATGGCCAGTGTCAACATGCTCCTATATTTTGCATGCTTACCAACACTCCAGTTCATATTTTTAACCCCTTAATGTTCAATGATAGGCCCAGCCTGTCATGGCAGGATGTCAGTAAAAGCATCAGGATGTGCTATGTCATTCATGCTGTAAAAATCAGCCAGGGCAGTAGTCGTGGCTGAGCTTTTCGGGTGTCTGATACACTGGCCTCCCACTACAGGAAAAAGGTGTTTCTTATATTGCATCTTGTGATCAGAACTCACTGTGCTGCCAATGTCCCCTTTTCTGCGCTGACAAACGGCTTCTTCTGGATCCCAATAAATAGAGACCCAATCCAGGGCAACTCTCAACTGAACAAATTTATTTACTTCAGGACACAGCACATCCAAGTAGTCTCCAGCATTTCCATCACAGTTCATATAGCTTATCACTTCATCTTTCCCTTCAATGTTTCCTGTGCCACTAATAATGTTGAGCATTCCAATACTGCAAATATCGGGTATCTGCCGATATTCGCTGTATCAGAATTCCGATACTGAGTTCCGATATTTTTGCGATATCGGATACCGGAATTGGAAGTTCCTATAGTGCAATGATGCACTATAATGGAGTGTGGGTGGTGCGTGGGCGGGACTGCGTGTGTGTGTGTGTGTGCCGGCGGGGTCTGTGCATGACCGTGGGGGGTCTGTGCATCCTTGCCGGGGGTCTGTGCGTGTGTGCCTGGGCTCTGAGCGGCCTGCCAAGGGTCTGTGTAGTGTGCGGGGCTCTGTGTGCGTGCAAGGCTTTGTGCGTGTGTGCCGGGGCTCTGTGTGGCATGCGGGGCTCTATGCGGGCCTGCTGGGGCTCTGTGCGTGTGTGACGGGCTCTGTGCGTGTGTGCCGGCCTCTGTGCGGTGTGCGGGGCTCTGTGCGGGCCTGCCGGGGCTCTATGCGGCGTGCGGGGCTCTGTGCAGCGTGCCGGGGCTCTGTGCGGCCTGCTGTGGTTCTGTGCGGTGTGCAGGGCTCTGTGCGGCGTGCCGGGGCTCTGTACAGGCCTGCCAGGTCTCTTTGCGGCGTGAGGGGGCTCTGTGCGGCATGCGGGGCTCTGTGCGTGTGTGCAGGCATCGTCCGATGGGACTACAAGTCCCAACGGACGATGCCTACTACAGTGACAGTGATTGACACATTAGACAATGATGGGACAGTAGTAGTCCCATCATCCGGCTAATGTGTTGAATGGAAAAAAAAACCATACATGCTACATACATATTACATACATGCTACATACAACATACTACACACATGCTACATGCATGCTACATACATACAACATACTACATAATACAGCAGACTACATACATACTACATAGGTACATACATACAACATACTACATACTGAACATACTACATACATACTACATACATACAACATGCTACATACAGGTCCTTCTCAAAAAATTAGCATATAGTGTTAAATTTCATTATTTACCATAATTTAATGATTACAATTAAACTTTCATATATTATAGATTCATTATCCACCAACTGAAATTTGTCAGGTCTTTTATTGTTTTAATACTGATGATTTTGGCATACAACTCCTGATAACCCAAAAAACCTGTCTCAATAAATTAGCATATCAAGAAAAGGTTCTCTAAACGACCTATTACCCTAATCTTCTGAATCAACTAATTAACTCTAAACACATGCAAAAGATACCTGAGGCTATTATAAACTCCCTGCCTGGTTCATTACTCAAAACCCCCATCATGGGTAAGACTAGCGACCTGACAGATGTCAAGAAGGCCATCATTGACACCCTCAAGCAAGAGGGTAAGACCCAGAAAGAAATTTCTCAACAAATAGGCTGTTCCCAGAGTGCTGTATCAAGGCACCTCAATGGTAAGTCTGTTGGAAGGAAACAATGTGGCAGAAAAAGCTGTACAACGAGAAGAGGAGACCGGACCCTGAGGAAGATTGTGGAGAAGGACCGATTCCAGACCTTGGGGAACCTGAGGAAGCAGTGGACTGAGTCTGGTGTGGAAACATCCAGAGCCACCGTGCACAGGCGTGTGCAGGAAATGGGCTACAGGTGGCGCATTCCCCAGGTAAAGCCACTTTTGAGCTACAGAGAAGCAGCACTGGACTGTTGCTAAGTGGTCCCAAGTACTTTTTTCTGATGAAAGCAAATTTTGCATGTCATTCAGAAATCAAGGTGCCAGAGTCTGGAGGAAGACTGGGGAGAAGGAAATGGCAAAATGCCTGAAGTCCAGTGTCAAGTACCCACAGTCAGTGATGGTGTGGGGTGCCATGTCAGCTGCTGGTGTTGGTCCACTGTGTTTCATCAAGGGCAGGGTCAATGCAGCTAGCTATCAGGAGATTTTGGAGCACTTCATGCTTCCATCGGCTGAAATGCTTTATGGAGATGAAGATTTCATTTTTCAGCACGACCTGGCACCTGCTCACAGTGCCAAAACCACTGGTAAATGGTTTACTGACCATGGTATTACTGTGCTCAATTGGCCTGCCAACTCTCCTGACCTGAACCCCATAGAGAATCTGTGGGATATTGTGAAGAGAAAGTTGAGAGACGCAAGACCCAACACTCTGGATGAGCTTAAGGCCGCTATTGAAGCATCCTGGGCCTCCATAACATCTCAGCAGTGTCACAGGCTGATTGCCTCCATGCCACGCCGCATTGAAGCAGTCATTTCTGCCAAAGGATTCCCGACCAAGTATTGAGTGCATAACTGAACATTATTATTTGTTGGTTTTTTTGTTTGTTATTAAAAAACACTTTTATTTGATTGGATGGGTGAAATATGCTAATTTATTGAGACAGGTTTTTTGGGTTATCAGGAGTTGTATGCCAAAATCATCAGTATTAAAACAATAAAAGACCTGACAAATTTCAGTTGGTGGATAATGAATCTATAATATATGAAAGTTTAATTGTAATCATTACATTATGGTAAATAATGAAATTTAACACTATATGCTAATTTTTTGAGAAGGACCTGTACATACTACATACATACTGCATGCATACTACATACTACGTACATACCACATACGTACTACACACATACTACATACAGTTATATGAAAAAGTTTGGGCACCCCTATTAATTTTAAGCTTAATGTTTTATAAAAATTGTTTTTTTTTGCAACAGCTATTTCAGTTTCGTTTATCTAATAACTGTTGGACACAGTAATGTTTCTGCCTTGAAATGAGGTTTATTGTACTAACAGAAAATGTGCAATCTGAATTCAAACAAAATTTGACAGGTGCATAAGTATGGGCACCCCACCAGAGAAGTGACATTAATATTTAGTAGATCCTCCTTTTGCAAAAATAACAGCCTCTAGTCGCTTCCTGTAGCTTTTAATGAGTTCCTGGATCCTGGATGAAGGTATTTTTGACCATTCCTCTTTACAAAACAATTCCAGTTCAGTTAAGTTTGATGGTCGCTGAGCATGGACAGCCCTCTTCAAATGATCCCACAGATGTTCAATGATATTCAGGTCTGGGGACTGGGATGGCCATTCCAGAACAGTGTAATTGTTCCTCTGCATGAATGCCTGAGTAGATTTGGAGCAGTGTTTTGGATTATTGTCTTGCTGAAAGATCCATCCCCTGCGTAACTTCAACTTTGTCACTGATTCATGAACATTATTGTCAAGAATCTGCTGATACTGAGAGGAATCCATGCGTCCCTCAACTTTAACAAGATTCCCGGTGCCGGCATTGGCTACACAGCCCCAAAGCATGATGGAACCTCCACCAAATTTTACTGTGGGTAGCAAGTGTTTTTCTTGGAATGCTGTGTTTTTTGGCCGCCATGCATAACGCCTTTTTGTATGACCAAACAACTCAATCTTGGTTTCATCAGTCCACAGGACCTTCTTCCAAAAAGAAATTGGCTTCTCCAAATGTGCTTTTGCATACCTCAGCCGACTCTGTTTGTGGCGTGCTTGAAGAAATGGCTTCTTTTGCATCACTCTCCCATACAGCTTCTCCTTGTGCAAAGTGTGTTGTATAGCTGACCGATGCACAGTGACACCATCTGCAGTAAGTTAATGCTGCAGCTCTCTGGAGGTAGTCTGAGGATTGTCCTTGACTAATCTCTCCATAATTCTTCTCTGCCTTTCTGATGTTTTTCTTGGCCTGCCACTTCTGGCCTTAACAAGAACTGTACCTGTGTTCTTCCATTTCCTTACTATGTTCCTCACAGTGGAAATTGACAGGTTAAATCTCTGAGACAGCTTTTTGTATCCTTCCCCTGAACAACTATGTTGAATAATCTTTGTTTTCAGTTCATTAGACAGTTGTTTTGAAGAGCCCATGATGCCACTCTTCAGAGGAGATTTAAACAGGAGAACAACTTGTAAGTGGCCACTTTAAGTAACTTTTCTCATGATTGCATACACCTGGCTATGAAGTTCAAAGCTCAATGAGGTTAGAAAACCAAAAAAGTGCTTCAGTAAGTCAGTAAAAAGTAGGTAGAAAATGATAAGGGTGCCCAAACTTATGCACCTGTCAAATTTTGTTTGAATGCAGATTGCACATTTTCTATCAGTACAATAAACCTCATTTCAAGGCAGAAACATTACTGTGTCCAACAGTTATTAGATATATACTGAAATAGCTGTTGCAAAAAAAAACAATTTTTATAAAACATTAAGCTTAAGATTAATAGGGGTGCCCAAACTTTTTCATATATCTGTACATAATACATACATACATACATCCTACATACAAACATACTACATACATACTTCATACATACTACATACATACTGCATACAGTACATTCATACATTACATGCAATACATGCATACAGACATACAGTACATTAAACATAGAGTTCATACTCACCATTACTAGTCACTTTGTTCCCCGAAACCAGTGTCATCTGTTAAAAAAATATGAAAATAACAAACAAACAATATACTCCCTGTCCGCAGAAATCCACGAGTGTCCCACGACGATCTCACGTGGAGAGCAGCAGCATCAGATGATGTGACCGCTCTCCAGGGGCTCCAGGAACATAATGACGGGAGGAAGGTATCCTTCCGCACTGTATTCCTGTTTAAAAAAAAAATAGTCCCTAGTCTCACTTTTGGCATTGCTGTGTGAGAAATTTTCCCACGCAGCAGTTGCCATAAAGTGAGACTTTGTCCTAAGGTAACCTCAGTGATGCACTGCAGGAGCCATTCTCTCCTGTCAGTGTGTCACTGAGGGTCCTAGAGAGCAGTGACATCACCCGATGTCACTGTACTATAGGAGAGATCGTCGTAGGGCACTCGTTATTATTTGGACTACGGCGAACAGGTAGTATGCGGTTTATTATTTTACGTTTTTTGCAGGTGCTGACGTATGGTAAGTATGGTGAAATGAAGAATATTAAAATAATTTTTTCCTAATGTGTGCGTGTTTTATTAACCCTTTCCTACTATTTGATTAATAATGGATAGGCGTCTTATTAACGTCTCTCCGATATTAACCCGGCTTAATGTCACCTTACAACAGCAAGGTGACATTAACCGCTTATTACCCCATATCCCACCTCTACATGGGAGTGGGAAGAGAGGGGCTAAGTGCCGGAATTGGTGCATCTTACAAATGCGCCATTTCTGGGGCGGCTGCGGGCTGGTATTCATAGCCGGGGGGGGGTAATATCCATGGCCCCTCTCTAGACTATGAATAGCCTTTCTGGCTATAAAATATAGGGGTACCCCATGTCATTTTTGGGGGGGTCCCCCTAGTTTAATAGCCAGTAAAGGCTAAGCAGACAGCTGCGGGCTGATATTCATAGCAGGCTACAAATATTGGCCCCCGGCCATCGGCTTTCCCACTCTGGCGCAGAAAATTTTTTTTTTATTTCAACGCTCATTAAGGCCTCTTTCATACTTGTGTCCGTTGCTATGCGTCGGGCCGACGTACAGATGCATGTTGTGAAATGTGTGCCCCGACGTGGGCAGCGGATGCAGTTTTTCAATGCATCCGCTGCCCATTCTGAAATCCGGGGAGAAGGAGGAGGCAGAGTTTCAGCCGAACATGTGCGGTAGAAAATGGCGGACGCGACAGGCAAAAAAAACTTCACTTGAACGTTTTTTCGTGCCGACGGTTCGCCAAAACACGACGCATCCGTTGCACAATGGATGCGACGTGTGACCATCCGTCGCGAATACAAGTCTATGAGTAAAAAACGCATCCTGCGAGCACATTTGCAGGATCCTTTTTTTCCCAAAACGACGGATTGCGACGGATTGCTAAAAACGCAAGTGTGAAAGTAGCCTTGGAAACATCGGCCTTTCTATTACATATCTATGGATATATCTATCTATAGATATATTTATAGATAGATATATCTATAGATACACAGATGTATCTATCCATATATCTGGCTGCTTTCACACATCAGGTTTTTGCTATCAGGCACAATCCAGCGAGTTTTGAAAAAAACAGATATGTTTTTTATCCATAGACTTGCTCGCAGGATGCGTTTTTTATCCATAGACTTGTTTTAGCGACGGATTGCGACAGATGTCGCATCCGTCGTGCAACGGATCCATCATGTTTTGGCGGACCATCGGCAAGAAAAAACGTTCAAGTGAAGGTTTTTTTGTCTGTCGCGTCCGCTATTTTCTACCACGCATGAACGGCCGAAACTCCGCCCCGTCCTCCCCGGACTTCAGAATGGGCCGCGAATGCGTTGGAAAACTGCATCCGCTGCCCACGGGGCACAAATTTCACAACGTGCATCGATACGTCGGCCCGACGCATAGCGACGGACCCTTACCGACGCAAGTGTGAAAGAGGCCTTAATGAGCATTGAATTTTTTTTAAAAAATGGAAAAAAATGGCGTGGGCTCCTGCATAATTTTCTGCGCCAGAGGGGGAAGACCGACGGCCGGGGGCCAATATTTGTAGCCTGCTATAAATATCAGCCCACAGCTGTCTGCTTAGCCTTTACTGCCTATTAAAATAAGGGGACCCCCCCAAGAGAATGACGTGGGGTCCCTCTATATTTTATAGCCAGAAAGGCTATGCAGACAGCTGCAGGCTGATATTTATAGCATAGAGAGGGGCCATGGATATTGCCTCCCCCCGGCTACAAATACCAGTCCGCAGCCACCCCAGAAATGGCGCACCTGTAAGATGCGCCAATTCCGGCACTTAGCACCTCTCTTCCCACTCCCGTGTAGCGGTGGGATATGGGGTAATAAGGGGTTAATGTCACCTTGCTATTGTAAGGTGATATTAAGCCGGGTTAATAATGGAGAGGCGTCAATAAGACGCCTATCCATTATTAATCCAACAGTAATAAAGGGTTAATAAAACACACACACATTAAGAAAAAGTATTTTAATATTCTTCATTTAACCATACTTACCATACTTCAGCACCTGCAAAAAACGTAAAATAATAAACCGCATACTACCTGTCTTCCATAGTCCAATTAATAATGATTGTCCCACGACGATCTCCTCTGTAGAACAGTGACATCAGCTGAGGTCACTGCTCTATAGGACCCTCAGTGACAAACTGACAGGAGACAATGGCTCCTGCAGTGCATTACTGAGGTTATCTTAGGACAAAGTCTCACTTTATGACAATTGCTGCATGGAAAATTTCTCACACAGCAATGCCAAAAGTGAGACTAGGGACTATTTTTTTTTACAGTGGCGGAGGAATACAGTGCAGAAGGATACCTTCCTCCCGTCATTGTGTTCCTGAGCACCTGGAAAGCAGTCGCAACCTCTGATACTGCCGTTCTCCACGGGAGATCGTCATGGGACACTCGTGGATTTCTGCTGACAGGGAGTAGATTGGTTGTTTGTTATTTTAATCTTTTTTTACAGATGACACTGGCTTCGGGGAACAAAGTAACAAGTAATGGTGAGTATGAACTCTATGTTTAATGTACTGTATGTCTGTATGTATGTATTGTATGTAGCATGTATGGAGCATGTACAGTATGTTTTTTTTTTCATTTAACACATTAGCCGGATGATGGGACTACTACTGTCCCATCATTGGCTAATGCGTCAATCACTGTCACTGTAGTAGGCATCATCCTATGGGACTTGTAAAGTCGCTAACAGTTACACAGATTCAAATTGTGCATGGGGAATATCCCATGATTATTGCCCTATCTGGAAAAGCAGAGCGTTTCTTACATCAGCCGGTAAGCCCATTAAAAATGCAGAGCTGGTGAAACAATTAGTGGAGGCATTGACGTTATCAGTCCATGTTGGCAAGGTAAAAGCACACACGGACGGTGACTCTGTGGAGGTAGAGGGCAACAAAAGGGCGGACGAGGCTGCTAAAGTAGCAGCAAGGCGGCCTAGGGAGCAGTGGACGGTGGCGGGGAGTCAGAGTATTCCAGCCACACTGAGCCTAGATGTCCTGAAATCCCTCCAGCTGCCCAAACAGAGAAGGAACAATGGGAGAGAATGGGAGCTGAGCTGAACTCAGAAAGAGTATGGGAGAATAAGGATAAATTGTATATACCAAGATCCCTGCTCCCAATCATGGCGCAAGCAACACAAGATGCCTTCTGGATCGCTCCTGGTTTCAGTTACGCAGCCGCAAAGCTCGTACAGTCCTGCCTCATCTGTGCACAGCACAACCCAGGAAAAACAGTAAAAATCCCTAAGAAAGCGACACCCAGGCCTCTCTACCCGTTTCAGAGACTGCAGACTGGCTACATACAGCTACCCAAGGTAGGAGTGTGTGGAAAATGTCCTAGTATGTGTAGATCTCTTCTCTGGTTGGCTGGAAGCCTATTTGGTAAAATGTGCAAATACTAAAGCAACTGCAGACAAACTGATGAAAGAACTGATCTGCAGGTATGGTGTCCTAGAAACCATAGAGAGCGATAGGGGTACACACTTCACGGGAGAAATAATGAGGGAAGTCATGCAGGTCCTGGGAGTACAGCAAGCATATCATGCACCATATAGACCACAAAGTAGTAGGAAAGTGGAGAGACTAAACGGGACACTTAAACTGGAAAATCAAAGGTCACGGCAGACACAGGAAAGAGCGGAGTAGAGTGCTTGTCTCTTGCACTCATGTCAGTCAGACACACTCCAAATAGAAAGACAGGCTTGTCTCCTTTTGAAGTCCTGTTTGGTAGTGTGCCAAAGGCTGGTCTGTACTTCCCACAGGTGCTACAAATGCAACACGGTGCTATGACAGCCCAAGTCCAGGCCTTACAGAAAAGACTTAGTGTGGTGCATAAACATGTGTTTTCATCCATTCCAGATATTAATGCCAGTGCAGACGTACATCAGCTGAATCCAGGTGATTGGGTGGTCATACACAGACGTACATCAGCTGAATCCAGGTGATTGGTGGTCATACACAGACACGTAAGAAGGAGCCTAGACCCACGGTTTGACGGCCAATTCTAAAGTCCAGCTGACCACATTCACCTCAGGAAAACTTGAGGAAAAGCCCACCTGGATCCATGCCAGTCACTGCAAAAAGATCTTTTCACCAGCAGAATGACTGTTGCCCTAATCACCATGCTGGCAGTGGTAGGATGTTTGCACCTTACAGAGACACTGGATAAACAAACTTATTCAACATCTTGCTTTTCTTATAAAAGACGCGGAAGGACAAATACTGCTGGACTGTTGGATCTGCATACACAGCCCAGTATCTGCAAGGACTATGCTGTACTTAGCCTTACCCCTGGAGCCAAGGAAGGTATTAACACCACCCCACATATACAATGAGACTTGGACTCAGATTTTCTTGGTTCCTTAAGGCTCTTAATGAGACTAATACAATATAGAGACTCCTTTTTAAATCCAGCCAATTGGCTTAGCGGCCTAGCGGGATGGATTATTTTTGGTATTTTACAAGACTTGTATGCAAATTTTGTTGCTTTGCTTATTGTTTTATGTAGCCGTAAAAGCGCTAATATATATATTACCTAAGCTATGGAATAATGTAGGTGTAGAAAAAAATCTAAGGCTGGACCTTCTGTAGTGTATCATAGGCCCCGTGTAGCCACTGCTGACGGGGGAGGTGAGTGTCCACACTGAGGGTGGATGGGCGAAGCAGGTAGGAAGTCCCCTTGTGGGTACTAGACCCATGAGACAGTAGCTCCTTTGTGGACATCAGCTGACCCCGTAGCAGAGGTTATACCATTTACAAAAGGGGGAAATTGATATAGAAGGGTTAATAGTTTGCCTTTAAGTGCCTTTTGCCTTTAATTGTTAGAATTACTAGAATCTGTTGACGCAGTAGTCTGATGGCCTCCTTTCAAGGAGACCATAATTCTTATCAATGTATGTTCTTAATAGTCAGTCACAACATGCTCTGGGTACGTTAGAGAATAAAGGTCAGTATGACCCTGGGTGATGGTGGGGGCTACATAAATTGCATTAAGAGTTACATTTGTTGTAAATGGTATAAAATATTGCCTCTTGCTCTATTACTTCAGATAAAAGTGACTTGCTCACAGGATATGTGTGAGGTGTCTTTTGTCTCCAAGCGTGCTTGTAAAATGACAGGCGTAACTCCACAATTTGGCCCTCACTGGTGATCTGTCAGCTGACATTGGTCAGAACGAAAACAGCTACAACAGTTTTGTCCTTATCCAAGGCCTACAGTAGGCCACCAAACCTAGAAAAGTGCGTAGATGCTGGTGTGACCTGGGTAAAGGGAGATTTGTATTGCCTGTTTTCTGTCTTCAGTCAGGTGTCTTGTACCTTCAGCAATACAATGTCCTAAAAATGTCACCTTTTGTTTGCAATCACGTGAGACTCTGCAACCCTTTTCTGCCAAAAAAACACAGCAAGGAAACTGTAGTTTCCTTGCAGGACGTCTGGTCCGGGCAGCAGAGCAAGAGGTCATCCACGTACTGTAACAGTACAATCTGTGGAGGAGGTGGTTGCCACTGCTCAAGAATCCCTGCCATCGCTGTTGAATAGATGGTTGGGGAGTTCTTTCCCCCTTTGTGGGAGGACCGTCCAACAGTATTGTTTACCTTCGTGAGTGAAAGAAAAAAAAGATACTGACAGTAAAAGTGGAGTGGTACAGAGAAGAATGCATTTGCCAAATCAATAACTGTGAAACATTTTGACGTTGCGGGGATCTGTGACTGTGCGGTGTGTGTATTAGGGACAGTTGAGGTCACACTCACTGTAACATCATTAATAGCTCGTTAGTCATGAACTATTCTGTATGTGCCAGGGGAACCCTTGGGTCCTTTTTTTCTTAATGGGATACAAAGGGGTGTTGCAGGGGGAATATCTCTGCACTAGAACCCCTGCCTTAACATACTCTTTAATATTCCTGCTCAGGGCCATTGATTTGACTAGACTTAAGGGGTATTGCCTTAACCAAAGAAGAGTGATTACTTCTCTTGATTTATCATGACAGGGGGAATGGACAGCCGACCCATATCAGATTTTCCCCTTGCCCAAACGGTGTCTGGTACCTGTTTTCCCTGTCCTCAGACATTCTGGTGTCAGGTGTTACTTTCACTACTCTTGCCATATACACCATTTCTGCAATATTACACAAGTGTTTATATAAGTCACACATTAATGTCCAAATATTTATACCCATATTTGATTGGGTAGAGTATCCCTTTAAAAAAAACTAAATTTGATTCACAAAATGTTACCAAAAGAAAATTATATATATAATTACGAAAGATACTGAGTCATAAAATGGGGGAGCACAATGCCATAGGTCACAGCAAAGCACAAGCTTATTCTAAGAAAGTAGCATCCCTATATAAATCCATAACTAACAGTTCTAAATACAAAAAGAAGGGATTTGAAAAATACCAAATATCAATACCAGTTGCTTGCGATAAGGTATAAGAAGTGGAAAAGACGAATAAACAGTGACTATGGTTTGAGCCAATATAATGAATGGCTAAAAAACTATATATCATATGAAGACAACCTAGAAATACATGGTAACTCTACCATCTTGTGTAAGGAAACTACTAAACTGGTAAATTAATGGAATTAAGTGTAACTATAATAGGGCATGATTTACCTGTGGTATAATGTGCACGTGGAAGATCTTGGCGTCCCTCTGCCACAAGTGTTTATATGAAAAGGGGACTTGTGACTGTAATACCCTCAGGAGAGTACTGTATAGTGCCTAGACAGCACTCTACTCTGCTCCCAGCAAATTCATAGGGGTATTGCCACTAACAATAAGTTTGTAAGCACCTCTTGGCTGTCTCGTGACTCTAGTCTTTTCTTGTTTAGTCATAGGGGCTTCAGTCGCTTGTCCCCCTACCCTCACGTATTCCACAGTCTCGTCAGTAATCATGTCTGGCATTATCAAGTCTTTGTGTACCACAGTTCCGGCTGCCCCAGTGTCAATCAAGAATTCTGTCTATTTCCCTCCCGGCATTGGTATGGTGGTCATCAAGGCAGGACCAGGTCCGAAGGGGACAAGAACAGGGCACACATTTGTCACTGGGTTGTCAGTTTCCTAGTCTGAAGGTGAAGGAGGTGGAAGATTGGTCTGAGTGTCCATTTTCTCCACAATTCCAGCACTTCACTGTTTCTGAGTCCTTAGGTCCCTTACTACGTCTCTACTGTTTTCCTTGTGGTCCAGCACACATGACACGTCATCTTATTGTCCTAGTTTCTTCAACTCCTGAGCAACCTTCAGGAGGTCTTTGGATCTACATTTCTCCATTTAGGTCTGGCTGTCTGTACTGCGTCTCGTAAGCCTTTTGTCATACCGTCAATGAATGTATTTACAAATATTTTAACATCGAGTGGGTTTACTGGACTGTACCCCATGTCTGCCCATTTCAGCTGTAACTGTCCAGAGTACATTTCTACACTCTCTCCTTTTGCCACATCTGTAAAAGTCTTAATTTGCATCCTAGTACGTCACCTGCTTTTGTGCTCACTAACTCTCTAGGTCTGCTCAGGTGCACTTATACATCCATCATATTGTCTTTGTCTGTAAAATGGGAAAGGTTTGTTCTCAGGGTCAGCCAATTATTTTAGCGTAGCTAGCTAGTCAGAGGGCTTCCAGGGATAATACTCCTGTATCTGTCTTACACTACCTGATGTGGTTGGTTCTCTGGTGGTGGGGGTGACTAGATGACCAGTTGGGGGTGACATGACATGCTGGTCTACAGCTCTTTCCCAAAAGGATTGCTGTCAGCTTACTCCCAAAAGTTAATGTCCCCACTACCCACTAACCACAATCCTGTGTCAGCTTCTTATGTCACTACATGTGATCTTGTCTGGACAGGATTCAGTGTAATTAACTTAGGTTGGGTTGCAGCACAGATCATACAAGTATTTCTCCAGTCTGGGTTTGTCTGACTGCAATGTTTACAAGTCCATCTGTCTTGTCTTGGTCTCTGGTTATACAAAGGTATGACTGTAGCAGTAATGTGTCGGTAATAGTCGGACTTTTGAGCATCAAAACATTCATAATACACCTTACTTCCGTCCTGCTGCACTCTCTCAGATGCCATTTATTCACATGCTATTTTCCTCCTTTGTCTGTGCCTTTTTGAACAGGCAAACATCCATCCACTCACTGGCATTTTTGCCTGTTTCAATATTGGTCTCACATCTTTCACTGCTTCCTTTTTCCAATCTGTACAGCGGTTTTTGGATCCCATTGGGGGCCCTGACTGCACACAGAATAAGTTGCCCATGGCTTCAACTTATCCGCTCAGACAACTCACCTCTAAAAATGCCCTTTTTAGTGTGCCTTGCCTTAAACCAGGGTTGCAACACGTGACAAGTCAGAGCGAGTGTCAAGGTTTAGCGGGCAGGTTACACCACCTACCACCCGGTAGACCTAAAGGATTCTAGCGGGCAGGTTAAACCACCTACCACCCGGTAGATCAGCTGGCTAGCACAGCTCCATGGAACGGCAAGGCTACACCACCTATGTGCCGTAGGCTGACTGTAGCAGGTTACACCACCTACTACATCAGCCGTGCAGTTGGCTACCTCCTCTGTTGATCCTCAATTTGCTATATATCAATCACTCAACTTGAAGCAGGTGAATCTTTTACCAATCTTTCAATCACTTACAAGTTTCCTCTAAAATAGGCACAATTCTTTCACTTTCAAATTCCAACTTGAACTTACCATATTTCTTTCTACTTCAATACATACAGTACTATTGCTTTAAACACAAATCTCTCAGCGCGTACTGAACCAAGGACAGAATATGCACAGCTCCATATTCTTCAGTGCAGCTGCATGGCCCCCCTTCCTCTGGCCCGCAGCACAGAGAGGAGAAATAAACAATTCGCGCAGCGATTTGCTTCCCTCCTCCCATCAGGTATAAACACAGATAAGAGCTTGTCTCACACACAGAAACAGAATGCAGCAGTTTTCAGACTTAATCTCTACAAACCATTCATCCTCTCGGAATTAAAAACAGTTTCTCTATACAGGCAGATCACTGCACAACTTGAATAAGCTGATTCTGACCACGTCCGGCCAAAACACATATAGAAACCTATCCAATGTCAAACCATATATAACAAGGGTTTCACTGAATCTCAGATGTAAATTAAATGTACATTAAAAATATCCACAACTCACTCATCCCGGACAATTAACAACAGCTAGATAAGTAATGATACTTATGTGATCACTCATACATACATGCTCATTCAGGGATTGTTGTTTCTTTTCCTTTCACTTTTCAGTTGATTTTTACAAGAAGAAAATCCCTTATCTCAATCACTCCACCTAATTCAGCTCAAACTGAGTTGAATAATGTCTTCTGTCACATACAGAGGACCACACCTAACGGAACCTTTCATCAATCAGTGATTTATGTTTATTCCTTATACTCATTTACTCACCTGTCATCTCATTCAGAGTTCTCATAGACATACATACATATAAGGTTACATACAGCCTGCCTATTTTGCACTTTGGAATTAACACAACTCTATATAACAAAACTGCAGCAGTGTCCACTGACACTCTGAAAGCACTTTAAGGCCAAACAACAAAAACCACGGCCCTAATACAAAATACAGCTTCATATAATGTACTGCCAATCCAAAATGACCAAAATAACAACACTGCACAGAGTCTATACCAGCTCTGTACTTCACACACACACTAAACAAATACACAACCAATTAGGATACTGACAAATAATACAGATAACAATTATCATCTTATAACTCTATTATTCAACTCTCATACGAACATAAACAGAAAACAAACACAAAACTCACTGGTGATGTGGATTCTTTGAACCATGTTCGCAGCCTTTTATCCAGAGGTATGGAGAGATCCAGATGAGAGATTGCAAGTGCAAAACAGGTTTGTAAGAATAAATTTCTCACCTTGCTGCAGCTGGTGTTTTGCATGTCCAATTTCTCAGAAAGCTCCCCCATACGGATTCCGAATAGGCTGGATACACGGCCCCGGTCGGGCGCCAAAACTGTTGTAGCTGTTTTCGTTCTGACCAATGTCAGCTGACAGATCACCAGTGAGGGCCAAATTGTAGAATTACGCCCGTCATTTTACAAGCGCGCTTGGAGACAAAAAGACACCTCACACATATCCTGTGAGCAAGTCACTTTTATCTCCAAGCGCGCTTGTAAAGTCTATGCACACACGCACAGTGCCCCACACGCCGCACAGAGCCCCGGCAGGCCTGCACAGAGCCACGGACGCCGCAAAGAGCCCTGGCACACAGGCACAGAGCCCCGGCACACACGCACAGAGCCCCGGCACACACGTACAGAGCCCTGGCATGCCGCACAGAGCCCCGGCACACCGCACAGAACCCTGGCATGCTGCACAGAGCCCTGCACACCGCACAGAGCCCCGGCACACACGCACAGAGCCCCGGCAAACAAGCACAGAGCCCCGATATGCCGCACCGACCCCCGGCAGGCCCGCACTGGCCCCCGGCAGGCCCACACAGACCCCTGGCAGGCCCACACAGACCCCTGGAAGACACGCACAGACCCCCGAGAGGCCTCTACAGATCCCCGGCAGGCCTGCACAGACCCTGCCCGCACACACAGACACGCACAGTGTCTGCCTATGCACCGCCCACACTCTTCCCCCCTCCAGAACAGGATGTAGAAGGACAGAGAGGGCTTATTTACATTTCGATATTTGTGTCCGATTGACTTGCAGTGGATATCGGCCGATCCAATACGATACCGTTACTTTTGGATATCACTCAACACTAGTCACTAAGTGTTTCTGTGGGTTGGAGAGACTCAGACGGCCCCTCAGTGTCCTCCCTGTGAAGCATCACTACAGTGAAGCATCCGTTTTCCCATTTTGCCCCGGACATCATGTACTCAGCCCATGAAGCTATCCGCCACATTCTTGAGTTACCTGCCTGTACACTTTTATGGTGACATCTTTGTCTTCCTCTGCTTCCTTCCTTTCTCTGCTGTAGGATCTTCTGCACGTTGCCCTTCTCTGTATACCCTGCATGGCTGGGCACACGCTTGAACGTTACGGGGTTATGTGGCAGCTAAGGCATGTTGCCCACCTGAGCACTAAGGGGTCTGACCCCCCAAGTGACTAATACAGGAAGACCTTCCTGACTTATTCCCAGTTAACAGTTAACAGTTATTCCCTCCTACAGTTAACTCCTACAGTATTATATAGGGGTAGCGACCTCTATGTCCTCATCTAGTGGTCATAACCCAAACTGCACTGTCCCTATTAAATACATGGTGCAGCAACATGAAATATACATTGGTAATACAGTATAAATATACATATACACATGTACAGTAGCAGTATGGGGACTTAATGGGGTAAGGCTCTCAACCCCTTACAGTGCATTTAACCCTGCTCGTCTCTTTGTTTCCACTAAACACTTGTACTGCTTCGGTCTTTTTTGACCGGACCTATTAAAATGCTGTTTTAGCTACTTAAATTTTTTTTCTTGAATACCTGTTGCATTATTATACTGTATGTGAACATGGTTGGTCATTATAAAAAAAATGTAAAAAACTCAATTTTTTTTATTTATTTTGTGTTTATAAAGGTTACAAGGGCTTAGTGAATTCTGCACAGAAATTACAAATTTGAGCTTAACTAACTAACTAAAACAACTACTACTGCTTCTATAACAACTATAACTAACTATAACGCTAACTAAAATTAACTATAGTATAAAATTTGACTGCGTGCAAACATTTTGAAAAAAATAGTAAAAATAATTAAAAAAAAAGCATAAGCAATATAAAAATAATTGAGGTACTGAGCCTGATATGTCATAGACTATACCCCACCCTGGAAACATATCAGACTCCTTTTAGAGGATAGAGGACATCCTGGACCTCTATATGCCTCCCTCCCCCACCCCCATTGGTTTACCATATGCTTTAGCAATGCTAACGTGAAAAAGAAGGGTAAATAACATACAGAGAAAAAAAATTGCACAGAACTGTACTGAAAGCCAATGCGTATGGTTTGTACTGAAAGCATGTGTAAATCTGCATCTAAAGCAACTGTTTACTTCATAAACAATAGTAGACGCAATAAGTAGTCTCAAAAGAAATTATAACTCATTTGTTTTACTCAAAAATGGCTGAAATTAGCATAAAATGCTATTCGGTCATTTTTGACTGGGTACAGTACAAGTGTAAAAAAAAGTGGCACAAAAACTAAACAAAAAAAAAGTACCCTTAGAAAGAACCCCTCAAATTAGGAAAATAGAAGTAACCACAAGTTTCAGAACCGCATAATTAATTTAAAAAAAATATCAAAGTTTGAAAATGGTCATTTTTGACCGAAAAGTACAGCGGGGTTAAACTGTCACTGTGTGTAAATACGCAGTGATAGTTCAATGCCGACAGCTGTCTGTGACATCTGAGAGGCATGGGAAGAGGTGCAGGGACCAATGCTGCCAGTCCCTGCACCCAGAACACTGTGATCGGTCAGTCAATCTGACTGACCGATCACAGCAAGATCGCGTAGCAGAAGTTGAAATATCAGCACCTCTTTCCACTATCAGTGCAACAGCTGAGCTCTGCCAGTGGCTGTGCATCTGTGCCCCTGGCTGTTAACCCCCTAAATGCTGCAATAGAGTGCGATCGAAGCATTCAGGAGGGAGAAAAAGCTCCCTCTGCCTTGAGATCGGGGCTCAATCATTGTCATGGTGACTTCTGGGTCACCAAGCCACAGAAAGCTTCTGAGGCCATGCTCACAGCATGGCGTCAGAAGCTTTAAGTATAGATATAATGCACTGAAATGCTAGACCTTTGCAATGCATTATACCTGCAATCAAAGTGAAAAAATGAAAGTCCCATAAAGGCACTAGGTAAAAAAAAATATATGTAAAAAAATATTACAAAATAAATATAAATACACATTTTTATGTAAAAATAAAAAGTACACGTTTGGTATCACTGTGTCCGGAATAATCTGATCTATAAAATTGTTATACTAGTTAAGCCTTCAGTGAACACCATAAAAAAACACAAAAAAAGTAGCAAACAATGCTTCATCATCATACCACTTGGAAAAAGTGGAGTAAAATGCAATCAAAAAGACCGATGTAAATAAATGCCATCTTGTCCCGAAAAACCAAGCCACCATACAGCTTTATCAGAGGAAGAATAAAAAAGTAATAGCTCTCAGAATAAAGCAATGCAAAAATAATTTTTTCTATAAAAGTTTTTATTGTGTAAAAGGGCCAAATCATAAAAAAACTATATAAATGTGATATCACTGTAATTGTACTGACCCAAAGAATAAATAGGCCATATCAATTTTACCACGCGCAGAACGGAGAAAAAATTCTGAATTGCTGGTTTTTGTTCATTTTGCCTCCACAAAAATTTGAATAAGATGCGATCAAAAAATGTCAAAATGTCATGTGCTCAAAAATGGTATCAATGAAAAAGTCAACTTGTCCAGCAAAAAACAAGCTCTCACGTGACTCTTTTGGGCAGAAATATGGAAAAATTATAGCTCTCAAATTATGGTGCTGCAAAAACTTCCACTTGCAAAAAAAAGTGTCTTTTAGCGTGTGACAGCAGTCAAACAAAAAAAGATATAAATCTGGTATCGCTGTAATCGCACCAACCCGAAGAATAATGTTGCCTAATCACTTATACTGCACGAGGAGCGTAAAAAATAAATTAAATAAAACCAATTCTTCACCTACTGTGGATTTTTTCATTCTGCCTCCCTAAGATCCCAGTAAGACTCATTGCACATTTATCCTGAGCTCTACACTGAGCGCTTACATTGGGGTTTCCATGTACATCTCTGAAATACCTGATTCAGACAGAACCGCCGGTGGAAGATTTACTATAATGAGGCAGATGGAGGCACTGTGACTGCCAAAGGACCTGTGATCCGGCGGTGTCCGTCTTTTAAGGCGTGCTTAAAAACGCAGTCCACCATAGTTTTGTGCACCTCTGAAAGGAAGGACAACACTGAACAGAAGACAGATGGAGTCCAGAGAAACTCTGCTGCATCATTATAGCGATTGGATCCCTCGGGGGTTTCATCTGTTATGTCACTAGGAGATTTAGATGGAAACCCCAAAGTACAGTCAGTACGGAAAGCATTCAGACCCCTTTAAATTTTTCACTTTTTTGTTTCCGTACGCACTGTAGCAAAAGGGCTGTACTTAGAGTCACATTTATAGTTTCTTACCAAAGTCAGCTAAACAAAAAATATGATATGTTAGTATGGGGAATAGAACAAACGAGCAAGAGTAACTACTACATATGTAGACTATACCTATAAAACTTGATGCTGTGCCCTGGATCAAACTAAATAATAAAATGCAGTCCACAATCAGACCATATTGATACCACACTGGGTTGGAGTGCTAAACAAATGCATATGGAGAGGCAAAAAGTTCTAAATATCCAGGGTAACTTCTATGAAAAACAGGCTACAAGTGCTCATATATAGTACTGGCCATCCCTGGGGCCACTACCCCAACAACAAGGAGAAACAGTGGTGGTAAACCACCAACATTGATGCTAGACAAACAAGGCTACCTCAGTGTATATTACCCTGTCAGGGCGGCAATCGGATGTGTCCAGATCCACAGTCTGCACGTCTGCCCGACGCGCGTTTCGGAGAGAAACTCCTTCGTCAGGGGGCGTGTCAGATAACCCAAATGCCGGGGTTTAAATATAGTACCATCAATACCAGCAGTGGCGCTCACTGGAAGTGACTATTGGCTATTATGGCAACGCGCCACTCACAGCGGCGGCGACGTCATGCAGGGGCGCCACCAAAACCATGGCAACCGCCCAAGCATAGAGACGCCACAAGCCGCCTAGAGCAGCAGGGCCAAGTGCGCATGCATGCAGGCGGCGCTACTGTAGATATCAGACTATAGCATAAGGCATTATGAAGCGAAACGCGCGTTGGGGCAGTGCGGATACACGGTGACAGCGTCATTACCTCCCCACATGGGTAAGATATGATCTGAACCTAATGCTGCTAATTTTGCACTATTTGCACTTTTTCTCGCACTGGCACCTTTTTGATTCATATGATATATGTGGTGTATAAGCAGCAGTGGCTTGAGGTCGGCAGGTATCCGGATTTATTATATTTTTCTCCGGCCTGTAACATTAGTTTGACCTCTGCCCCTTGGTTTGGTGTGAGAGTTTCTGGGCCAATATATTTAAGTGGCCAGGATTTTTCCTGAGCTGTCTTTGTAGGGATGATCTGCATATATCCACCGTGTATTTTGCCTTTTTGCTCTCTCCTTCCAATTTTGCACACTCGTCCAACCGTTATTTTTTGTACATTCAGTGTTTCTGAGTTTTAGGAAAGATGTAATAAAATTATGTTTGATCTGATCTCATTCTACATGTGGTTATTAGATCTCAGTTGCTATATGGGTCGGGAGCTCCCCTTTCTTATGTAGGATATATATAGCATAAGGCATTATAGCCACGGTGTATAAAAAAGGGGAAAAGTAAAAGGGGACAAAAGAAAAGAAAGAGGAGTGTGAAAAAGGTAAAACACCTTGCACCATGATGAATTATCACAAAGCGTTCGATGAACTTAATGTGTAAACTAGCATGGCATACAAAAGAACACTATACAACAATTAACCCCCTAACCACCTAAAAGGACAATGAAATAGACAACCCACAAACAGTGAATGCCAAGAACATAATGGTAACCATAAAATAAAACCCAAAAAACCATGGAGAATAGTATAGCATCACAAACACTTGTGACATTACATATTCTTATACATTATAGAGAAATGTGAACACTGACTAAGTAAAAAACAACACAATAAAATTCAATGAATATTCTCCAGATGCTGTCTTCCATAGATCTTCATAAGGTAAACGAGAAAGAACTTGGATCCAGTTCAAATGTCATTTGACATATCCAAAGATTATATGTATCTAAAATGTTAAAAACACAATTAAAAACAAGCACAAGTGCACCTCAGGGTGTGCCCCACCACCTCATGTGCCTCTACCAAGATCACAGGAACGACACAAAACTAATGGTCTCATTGAGTCCATGAGGGTGGACAGTGTTTAAGGTCCACATCCACCGAGTCTCAAGTTGTGCCAACCGTTGCGAGATTCTACCCCCTCTTATATCCATCTCTATCATATCTATTCCCTTGACACGTAAGACGCTACTGTCACAGTTGTGGTGTGACTTAAAGTGTCTGGGTATCGTTTTCAGTGCTTGAATGTCCATTTCTTGCACAGCTGTCTCGATCCCCAGAACATGTTCTCTAACTCTCGTTTTCAATTGCCGCGTTGTCAACCCCACATAAATCAATGGGCATGGGCAGGATGCATAGCATATTACATTCTTGGACGTGCATGTAATAAATTTCGTTATTTTGAAGCTTTTTTGTCCAGAGGAGTCCTGTTATGAACTGGTGATTCAGAAACACAATGGACCTGGTGGTTAAGAGCACACAAAGTGACCTGATAGTTACTAATAACATAGGACGAGCTCTGAGACGTGGGAACTCTGCTGACCGCAATCCCTAATCCTATCACACCACACTAGAGGTAGCCGTGGAGCGCTCCTGACCAGACCTAGGCGCCTCGGGCACAGCCTGAGAAACTAGCTAGCCCTGAAGATAGAAAAATAAGCCTACCTTGCCTCAGAGAAATCCCCCAAAGGAAAAGGCAGCCCCCCACATATAATGACTGTGAGTAAAGATGAAAATACAAACACAGAGATGAAATAGGTTTTAGCAAAGTGAGGCCCGACTTACTGAATAGACCGAGGATAGTAAAGATAGCTTTGCGGTCAGCACAAAAACCTACAAACAACCACGCAGAGGGTGCAAAAAGACCCTCCGTACCGACTAACGGCACGGAGGTGCTCCCTCTGCGTCCCAGAGCTTCCAGCAAGCAATAAAAACCAATATAGCAAGCTGGACAGAAAAAATAGCAAACAAAAGTAACACAAGCAAAACTTAGCTTATGCAGGGCAGAAAGGCCACAAGACGATCCAGGAGAGAGCAAGACCAATACTGGAACATTGACTGGAGGCCAGGAACAAAGAACTAGGTGGAGTTAAATAGAGCAGCACCTAACGACTTAACCTCGTCACCTGAGGAAGGGAACCGAGAAGCCGCAGCCCCACTCACATCCACCAGAGGAGGGAGCTTGACCACAGAATTCACAACAGTACCCCCCCCTTGAGGAGGGGTCACCGAACCCTCACCAGAGCCCGCAGGCCGACCAGGATGAGCCAAATGAAAGGCACGAACCAGATCGGCAGCATGAACATCAGAGGCAAAGACCCAGGAATTATCTTCCTGACCATAACCCTTCCACTTAACCAGGTACTGGAGTTTCCGTCTCGAAATGCGAGAATCCAAAATCTTCTCCACTATATACTCCAACTCCCCCTCAACCAAAACCGGGGCAGGAGGATCAACGGATGGAACCACAGGTGCCACGTATCTCCGCAACAATGACCTATGGAATACATTATGGATGGAAAAAGAAGCTGGAAGGGTCAAACGAAAAGACACAGGATTAAGAACCTCAGAAATCCTATACGGACCAATGAAACAAGGCTTAAACTTAGGAGAGGAAACCTTCATAGGAATATAACGAGACGACAACCAAACCAAATCCTCAACACGAAGTCGGGGACCCACACAGCGCCTGCGGTTAGCGAAACGTTGAGCCTTCTCCTGGGACAATGTCAAATTGTCCACTACATGAGTCCAAATCTGCTGCAACCTATCCACCAGAGTATCCACACCAGGACAGTCCGAAGACTCAACCTGCCCTGAAGAGAAACGAGGATGGAAACCAGAATTGCAGAAAAACGGCGAAACCAAAGTAGCCGAGCTGGCCCGATTATTAAGGGCGAACTCAGCCAACGGCAAAAAGGACACCCAATCATCCTGATCAGCAGAAACAAAACATCTCAGATATGTTTCCAAGGTCTGATTGGTTCGTTCAGTTTGGCCATTTGTCTGAGGATGGAAAGCTGAGGAAAAAGACAATACAATGCCCATCCTAGCACAAAAGGCTCGCCAAAACCTCGAAACAAACTGGGAACCTCTGTCAGAAACGATGTTCTCCGGAATGCCATGTAAACGAAACACATGCTGGAAAAATTTAGACAAGGGTACCAAATGGACCATCTTAGAGAAGCGATCACAAACCACCCAAATGACCGACATCTTTTGAGAGATGGGGAGATCCGAAATAAAATCCATAGAGATATGTGTCCAGGGCCTCTTTGGGACCGGCAAGGGCAAAAGCAACCCACTGGCACAAGAACAGCAGGGCTTAGCCCGAGCACAAATCCCACAGGACTGCACAAATGAACGCATATCCCGTGACAGAGACGGCCACCAAAAGGATCTAGCCACCAAATCTCTGGTACCAAAGATTCCAGGATGACCAGCCAACACCGAACAATGAACCTCAGAGATAACTCTACTCGTCCATTTATCAGGGACAAACAGTTTCTCCGCTGGGCAACGGTCAAGTCTATTAGCCTGAAATTTTTGCAGCACCCGCCGCAAATCAGGGGAGATGGCAGACAAAATTACCCCCTCTTTGAGAATACCCGCCGGCTCAGGCAAACCCGGAGAGTCGGGCACAAAACTCCTAGAGAGGGCATCCGCCTTCACATTTTTAGAGCCCGGAAGGTACAAAACCACAAAGTCAAAACAGGAGAAAAACAGCGACCAACGAGCCTGTCTAGGATTCAACCGTTTGGCAGACTCAAGATAAGTCAAGTTCTTGTGATCAGTCAAGACCACCACGCGATGCTTAGCTCCTTCAAACCAATGACGCCACTCCTCGAATGCCCACTTCATGGCCAGCAACTCTCGATTGCCAACATCATAATTACGCTCAGCAGGCGAAAACTTCCTGGAAAAGAAGGCACATGGCTTCATCACCGAGCCATCAGAACCTCTTTGCGACAAAACAGCCCCTGCTCCAATCTCAGAAGCATCAACCTCGACCTGGAACGGGAGCGAAACATCCGGTTGGCACAACAAAGGGGCAGAAGAAAAACGACGCTTCAACTCCTGAAAAGCTTCCACAGCAGCAGAAGACCAATTGACCACATCAGCTCCCTTCTTGGTTAAATCAGTCAACGGTTTAGCAATACTAGAAAAATTATTGATGAAGCGACGATAAAAATTAGCAAAGCCCAGGAACTTTTGCAGACTCTTCTGAGATGTCGGCTGAGTCCAATCATAAATGGCCTGAACTTTAACAGGGTCCATCTCGATAGTAGAAGGGGAAAAAATGAACCCCAAAAATGAAACCTTCTGAACACCAAAGAGACACTTTGACACATTCACAAAGAATTCGCACGCAGGACCTGGAACACCATTCTAACCTGCCTCACGTGAGACTCCCAATCATCCGAGAAGACCAAAATATCATCCAAGTATACAATCAGGAATTTATCCAGGTACTCTCGGAAGATGTCATGCATAAATGACTGAAATACTGATGGAGCATTAGAAAGCCCGAATGGCATAACCAGGTACTCAAAATGGCCCTCGGGCGTATTAAATGCTGTTTTCCATTCATCGCCCTGTTTAATACGCGCAAGATTATACGCACCACGAAGATCTATCTTGGTGAACCAACTAGCCCCCTTAATCCGAGCAAACAAATCAGACAGCAGCGGCAAGGGGTACTGAGATTTGACTGTGATTTTATTTAGAAGGCGGTAATCAATACAAGGTCTCAGCAAACCATCCTTCTTGGCCACAAAAAAGAACCCTGCTCCCAATGGTGACGACGACGGGCAAATATGACCCTTCTCCAAGGATTCCTTTACGTAACTCCGCATAGCGGCGTGCTCAGGCACAGACAAATTAAACAGTCGACCCTTAGGAAACTTACTACCAGGAATCAAATCGATAGCACAATCGCAATCCCTATGCGGAGGTAGGGCCCTGGACTTGGGCTCATCAAATACCTCCCGGTAATCCGACAAGAACTCTGGGACCTCAGAAGGGGCGGATGACGAAATACAGAAATTGAACATCACCATGTACCCCCTGACAACCCCAGCTGGACACAGACATTGATTTCCAATCCAATACTGGGTTATGGACTTGTAGCCATGGCAACCCCAACACGACCACATCATGCAGATTGTGGAACACCCAAAAGCGAATATCCTCCTGATGCGCAGGAGCCATGCACATGGTCAGCTGGGTCCAGTATTGAGGCTTATTCTTGTCCAAAGGCGTGGCATCAATTCCTCTCAATGGAATAGGATACTGCAAGGGCTCCAAGAAAAACCCACAGCGCCTAGCAAACTCCAAGTCCATCAAATTCAGGGCAGCGCCTGAATCCACAAATGCCATGACAGAATACAATGACAAAGAGCAGATCAAAGTAACGGACAAAAGAAATTTCGACTGTACCGTACCAATTGTGGAAGACCTAGCGAACCGCTTAGTGCGCTTAGGACAATCGGAGATAGCATGAGTGGAATCACCACAGTAAAAACACAGCCCATTCCGACGTCTGTGTTCTTGCCGTTCAGCTCTGGTCAAAGTCCTATCACATTGCATAGGCTCAGGTTTATGCTCAGGTAATACCGCCAAATGGTGCACAGTTTTACGCTCACGCAAGCGTCGATCGATCTGAATGGCCAAAGACATAGACTCATTCAGACCAGCAGGCATAGGAAATCCCACCATGACATCCTTAAGGGCTTCAGAGAGACCCTTTCTGAAAATTGCTGCCAGCGCACATTCATTCCATTGAGTGAGCACAGACCACTTCCTAAACTTCTGACAATATATCTCTACCTCATCCTGACCCTGACACAGAGCCAGCAAATTTTTCTCTGCCTGATCCACTGAATTAGGTTCATCATAAAGCAATCCGAGCGCCAGAAAAAAACGCATCAATATTGCATAATGCAGGATCTCCTGGCGCAAGGGAAAATGCCCAGTCTTGAGGATCGCCACGTAATAAAGAAATAATGATCTTAACTTGTTGAACTGGGTCACCAGAGGAGCGGGGTTTCAAAGCCAGAAACAGTTTACAATTATTTTTAAAACTCAGAAACTTAGCTCTATCTCCAGAAAACAAATCAGGAATGGGAATTCTTGGTTCTAACATAGAATTTTGAACCACAAAGTCTTGAATATTTTGTACTCTTGCAGTGAGATGATCCACACAAGAAGACAGACCTTTAATGTCCATCACTACACCTGTGTCCTGAACCACCCAAATGTCTAGGGGAAAAGAAAGACAAAACACAGTGCAGAGAAAAAAAAAATGGTCTCAGAACTTCTCTTTTCCCTCTATTGAGAAGCATTAGTACTTTGGGCCTCCAGTACTGTTATGAACTGGTGATTCAGAAACACAATGGACCTGGTGGTTAAGAGCACACAAAGTGACCTGATAGTTACTAATAACATAGGACGAGCTCTGAGACATGGGAACTCTGCTGACCGCAATCCCTAATCCTATCACACCACACTAGAGGTAGCCGTGCAGCGCTCCTGACCAGACCTAGGCGCCTCGGGCACAGCCTGAGAAACTAGCTAGCCCTGAAGATAGAAAAATAAGCCTACCTTGCCTCAGAGAAATCCCCCAAAGGAAAAGGCAGCCCCCCACATATAATGACTGTGAGTAAAGATGAAAATACAAACACAGAGATGAAATAGGTTTTAGCAAAGTGAGGCCCGACTTACTGAATAGACCGAGGATAGTAAAGATAGCTTTGCGGTCAGCACAAAAACCTACAAACAACCACGCAGAGGGCGCAAAAAGACCCTCCGTACCGACTAACGGCACGGAGGTGCTCCCTCTGCGTCCCAGAGCTTCCAGCAAGCAAGAAAAACCAATATAGCAAGCTGGACAGAAAAAATAGCAAACAAAAGTAACACAAGCAAAACTTAGCTTATGCAGGGCAGACAGGCCACAAGACGATCCAGGAGAGAGCAAGACCAATACCGGAACATTGACTGGAGGCCAGGAACAAAGAACTAGGTGAACTTAAATAGAGCAGCACCTAACAACTTAACCTCGTCACCTGAGGAAGGGAACTCAGAAGCCGCAGCCCCACTCACATCCACCAGAGTGGAAGTACCACTCATGACCACAGGAGGGAGCTTGACCACAGAATTCACAACAGAGTCCACAAAGGTGTCTTCTCTAACAATGTTGGTACATGCCATGCAATGGCCACAGTCAAGACAGCCACCTCTTGGTCTATTACTCGGATCATTTAAAAATGTCCTAGGTGGATTACATACGTAGTGACTGCGCACCAAATGATCACGTATGTTCTTGGCCCTACGATATGTAATCAAAGGCCGATTGGGTAGCAATTTAGCTAGAGTTGGATCAGTTCTTAAAATGGGCCAAGTTTGCTCCAGCACATTACGTATTGCTCCTGCCCAAGAATTAAAATTGGTTACAAATCTGATGACATCAGATTTGATCCCTCTTTCGTCACTCCCATAGAGCAGTGTGTTCCTATCACTATGTTTCGCCCGTAAATATGCCCTTTTAATGGCGCGGTTGCTATATCCCCGTTCTTTGAAGTGGGATTTAAGATCCCTAGCTTGTGCTTCAAACTCATCATTAGAAGAGCAAATGCGACATATACATAGAAATTGCCCAATTGGGACCAAGTGGACCATATGGGCTGGATGGGAGGAAGAAGCATGAAGGAGCACATTGGTGGCGGTAGGTTTCCTATAGATCGTGGTTTGGATAGTATCCGCCCTATCTCTGGTCAATGTCAGATCTAGAAACTCAATACTGGATCTATTCAATGTCGCTGTCAATCTAATATTTCTGTCATTATCGTTCAGAGCAGCCACGAACAAAGTGAAGGCCTCCCGACTGCCCTGCCAGACAATGAGAATGTCATCTATGTAGCGCGCCCATAAAAGGACGCGCTCCATAGACAACAGACTGTCTGACTGTAGGAGGTCCCTTTCCCACAGCCCCAGGAACAGATTAGCATAGGAGGGTGCAAAGGCCGCCCCCATGGCTGTTCCCTGGAGCTGCAGGAAAAAGGACCCCTAAACGTAAATAAATTATGAGTAAGCGTAAATCTCAAGACCTCTAGGAGAAATGCCCCAAATTCAGGGGAACAATTGGATGTGGATAAGAAAAATTCGGTAGCAGCTAGACCGTCACCATGGCGGATGCTGGTATATAACGATTCCACATCCATTGCTCCCATGATAGTGTCCTCACCCAACTTCAGATCGTCCACTCTATGTAGAAGCTGATTGGTGTCTTTTAAAAAAGAGGGAAGTTCTTGTTGAAAACAAGCTGAAGGATCTCCCGGATGTTGTGATCAAGTCGGCGGACAAGGGGGGTAACATCGTCATATGGCCTAAGGCAATGTACGAAAAAGAGGTTATGCGTCAATTGTCAAATTCAACATGCTACAAGAAGCTGACATATAACCCCTTGTCCGCCGATTGCACACAACTCAGGGAGATCCTCAGAAAAGCCACCGACAGTGGCATCATCACTAAGGAACTGTGTATGGCACTAGTTGTAGCGGAACCTATGGTACCGACATTCTACCTCCTTCCTAAGACACATAAAAATGCTTTGACACCACCTGGACGCCCTATTGTGTCGGGGAGGGGTAATTACTTAGAGTACATCAACAAATGGATCGATTCGATCTTACAACCCCTCGTAGAAGAACTTCCCTCTTTTTTAAAAGACACCAATCAGCTTCTACGTAGAGTGGACGATCTGAAGTTGGGTGAGGACACTATCATGGGAGCAATGGATGTGTAATCGTTATATTCCAGCATCCGCCATAGTGACGGTCTAGCTGCTACCGAATTTTTCTTATCCACATCCAATTGTTCCCCTAAATTTGGGGCATTTCTCCTAGAGGTCTTGAGATTTACGCTTACTCATAATTTATTTACGTTTAGGGGGTCCTTTTTCCTGCAGCTCCATGGAACAGCCATGGAGGCGACCTTTGCATGCTCATCTGTTCCTGGGACTGTGGGAAAGGGACCTCCTACAGTCAGACAGTCTGTTGTCTATGGAGCGCATCCTTTTATGGGCGCGCTACATAGACGACGTTCTCATTGTCTAGCAGGGCAGTCGGGAAGCCTACACTGGGTTCGTGGCTGCTCTGAACGATAATGACAGAAATATTAGATTGACAGTGACATCGAATATATCCAGTATTGAGTTTCTAGATGTGATATTGACCAGAGATAGGGCGGATACTATCCAAACCACGATCTATAGGAAACCTACCACCACCAATGTGCTCCTTCATGCTTCTTCCTCCCATCCAGCCCATATGGTCCACTCAGTCCCAATTGGGCAATTTCTACGTATATGTCGCATTTGCTCTACTAATGATGAGTTTGAAGCACAAGCTAGGGATCTTAACTCCCGCTTCAAAGAACGGGGATATAGCAACCGTGCCATTAAAAGGGCATATTTACGGGCGAAACATAGTGATAGGAACACACTGCTCTATGGGAGTGACGAAAGAGGGAACAAATCTGATGTCATCGGATTTGTAACCAATTTTAATTCTTGGGCAGGAGCAATACGTAATGTGCTGGAGCGAACTTGGCCCATTATAAGAACTGATCCAACTCTAGCTAAATTGCTACCAATCGGCCTTTGATTACATATCGTAGGGCCAAGAACATACGTGATCATATGGTGCGCAGTCACTATGTATGTAATCCACCGAGGACATTTTTAAATGATCCGAGTAATAGACCAAGATGTGGCTGTCGTTCCTGTGGCCATTGCGTGGCATGTACCAACATTGTTAGAGAAGACACCTTTGTGGACTCCTCTGGACAAAAAAGCTTCAAAATAATGAAATTTATTACATGCACGTCCAAGAATGTAATATGCTATGCATCCTGCCCATGCCCATTGATTTATGTGGGGTTGACAACGCGGCAATTGAAAACGAGAGTTAGAGAACATGTTCTGGGGATCGAGACAGCTGTGCAAGAAATGGACATTCAAGCACTGAAAACGATACCCAGACACTTTAAGTCACACCACAACTGTGACAGTAGCGTCTTACGTGTCAAGGGAATAGATATGATAGAGATGGATATAAGAGGGGGTAGAATCTCGCAACGGTTGGCACAACTTGAGACTCGGTGGATGTGGACCTTAAACACTGTCCACCCTCATGGACTCAATGAGACCATTAGTTTTGTGTCGTTCCTGTGATCTTGGTAGAGGCACATGAGGTGGTGGGGCACACCCTGAGGTGCACTTGTGCTTGTTTTTAATTGTGTTTTTAACATTTTAGATACATATAATCTTTGGATATGTCAAATGACATTTGAACTGGATCCAAGTTCTTTCTCGTTTACCTTATGAAGATCTATGGAAGACAGCATCTGGAGAATATTCATTGAATTTTATTGTGTTGTTTTTTACTTAGTCAGTGTTCACATTTCTCTATAATGTATAAGAATATGTAATGTCACAAGTGTTTGTGATGCTATCCTATTCTCCATGGTTTTTTGTGTTTTATTTTATGGTTACCATTATGTTCTTGGCATTCACTGTTTGTGGGTTGTCTATTTCATTGTCCTTTTAGGTGGTTAGGGGGTAAATTGTTGTATAGTGTTCTTTTGTATGCCATGTTAGTTTACACATTAAAGGTACATCACATTTAGCGACGCTGCAGCGATCCAGACAACGATCCCGATCACTGCAGCGTCGCTGTTTGGTCGCTGGAGAGCTGTCACACAGACAGCTGTCCAGCGACCAACGATGTCGGTCCCCGGGTAACCAGGGTAAATATCGGGTTACTAAGTGCAGGGCCACGCTAAGTAACCCGATGTTTACCTTGGTTACCAGCGTAAACATAAAAAAAAAAACACTATATACTTACATTCCGCTGTCTGTCCTCCGGCGCTGTGCTTCTCTGCACTGACTGTGAGCGCCAGCCGGAAAGCACAGTGGTGACGTCACCGCTGTGCTCTGCTTTCCGGCTGACCGGCGCTCACAGTGCAGAGAAGCAGAGCGCCGGTGGACAGACAGCGGAAGTTAAGAATGTAGTGTTTTTTTTTTTTTACGTTTACGCTGGTAACCAGGGTAAACAACGGGTTACTAAGCGCGGCCCTGCGCTTAGTAACCCGATGTTTACCCTGGTTAACAGTGAAGACATCGCTGAATCGGCGTCACACACGTCTGCAGGGAGTCCAGCGATGAAATAAAGTTCTGGACTTTCTGCACCGACCAACGATGGCACAGCAGGATCCTGATCGCTGCTGCCTTTCAAACTCAACGATATCGCTAGCCAGGACACTGCAACGTCACGGATCGCTAGCGATATCGTTGAGTGTGAAGGTACCTTAAGTTCATAGTACGCTTTGTGATATCGCATCATGGTACACAGCGTTTTACCTTTTTCACACTCCTCTTTCTTTTCTTTTCTTTTCTGCCCTTTTACTTTCCCCCTTTTTATATACACTGTGGCTATAATGCCTTATGCTATAGTCTGATACCTACGGTGGCACCACCTGCACGCATGCGCACTTGGCCCCACTGCTCTAGGCGGCTTGTGGCGTCTCTATGCTTGGGCAGTTGCCACGCTTTTGGCGGCGCCCCTGCATGACGTCACCACCACTGTGAGTCGTGGGTTGCCATAGTAGCGCCTGCGTCACTTCCGGTGAGCGCCACCGCTGGTATTGACGGTACTGTATTTAAACCCCGGCATTTGGGTTATCTGACACGCCCCCTGACGAAGGAGTTTCTCTCTGAAACGCGCGTCGGGCAGACGTGCAGAATGTGGATCTGGACACATCCGACTGCCGCCCTGACAAGGCAATATAAACTGTGGCAGCCTTGTTTGCCTAGCATCAATGTTGGTGGTTTACCACCATTGTTTCTCCTTGTTTTTGGGGTAGTGGCCCCAGGGATGGCCAGTATTATATATGAGCACTTTTAGCCTGTTTTTTCATAGAAGTTTTATAGATATAGTCTACATATGTAGTAGTTACTCTCGCTCATTTGTTCTATCCCCCATACTAACATCTCAGATTTATATCAGGGAGCCAGTTCCCGGTCTGTATGTCTTGTTTTTGCATGGTAGCACTTTTTTGTGACCTGCACAATTTTCCCATTGTGTTCCATCTTTGTCCGGTCATTGTTACAATTTTAATGTGTTTTGCATTTGAATAAAGATTTTTTGCATATCATAGTTATTCTCTTTTAGTCGTTTTCTGTGGTTTCCACATCCCCGTTGCATTATGTAGTAACGACTGGTTTTTAGCAGTCCGGCATGTGCGCAACATTTAGATTATACATCTGTTTAATTTACGTTATGTTGCTATATAATACCGCTACTGTTCTACCATACCAGTATGTGTGTTATAAACTCATTTTCTATTAATACTCCTGCCAGTAGTTCTATGTAACCAGAGTAAGCATGTACTGTTTAAACCCTAACCCTCAATAGGAGTACTGTGCCTTTGGCAGGATAGATATCCTACTCATGTGCAGTAGTGGTTTCCTTGATTTATACAGAAAATAAACTGCTCAAAAAAATGAAAGGAACCCTTAAACAACAGAATATAACTCAAAGTAAGTCAAACTTCTATGAAATCAAACTGTCCACTTAGGAAGCAACACTGTTTGACAATCAACTTCATATGCTGTTGTGCAAATGGAATAGACAACAGATGGAAGTTATTGGCAATTATCAAGACACACTCAATAAAGGAGTGGTTCTGCAGGTGGGGACCACAGACCACATCTCAGTACTAATGTTTCTGGCTGATGTTTTAGTCACTTTTGAATGTTGATTGTGCTTTCACACTCGTGGTAGCATGAGATTGACTCTACAATCCACAACAGTGGCTCAGATAGTGCAGCTCATTCAGGATGGCACATCAATGTGAGCTGTGGCAAGAAGGTTTGCTGTTTTCTGTCAGCGTTGTGTCTAGAGGCTGGAGGCGCTACCAGGAGACAGGCCAGTACACCAGGAGATATGGAGGGGGCTGTAGGAGGGCAATAACCCAGCAGTAGGACCGCTACCTCAGCCTTTATGCAAGGAGGAACAGGAGGAGCACTTCCAGAACCCTATATAGTGACGTCCAGCAGCCCACAAATGTGCATGTGTCTGCACAAACAGTTAGAAACCAACTCCATGAGGATGGCCTGAGTGCCCGACATCCACAGATGGGGGTTGTGCTAATAGCCCAACACTGTGCAGGACACTTGGGATTTGCCACAGAACATCAGGATTGGCAAATTCGCCAGTGGTGCCCTGTGCTCTTCACAGATGAAAGCAGGTTCACACTGAGCACATGTGACAGACGTGACAGAGTCTGGAGATGCCATGGAGAGCAACCTGTTGCCTGCAACATCCTTCAGCACGACCGGTTTGGCAGTGAGTCAGTAATGGTGTGGGGTGGCATTTCTTTGGAGGGCCGCACAGCCCTCCATGTGCTTGCCACAGGTAGCCTGACTGTCATTAGGTACCGAAGTGAGATCCTCAGACCCCTTGTGAGACCATATGCTGGTGCAGTTGGCCCTGGGTTCCTCCTAATGCAGGACAATGCCAGACCTCATGTGGCTGGAGTGCATCAGCAATTCCTGCAAGATGAAGGCATTGAAGCTATGGGCTGGACTGCCCTTTCCCCAGACCTGAATCTGATTGAACACATCTGGGAAATAATGTCACACACTATCCACCAACGTCACGTTGCACTACAGACTGTCCAGGAGTTGGCGGACGCTTTAGTCCAGATCTGAAAGGAGACCCCTCAGGAAACCATCTGCTGCCTCCTCAGGAGCATTCCCAAGTGTTGTAGGGAGGTCATACAGGCACGTGGAGGCCACAAACAGTATTGAGCATCATTTCCTTGTCTTGAGGCATTTCTGCTGACGTTGGATCAGCCTGTAACTTCATTTTCCACTTTGATTTTGAGCATCATTCCAAGTTCAGACCTCCGTGGGATATTAGTTGTGATTTAGGTTGATCATTTTTAGGTTTTATTGTTCTCAACGCATTCCACTATGTAATGAATAAAGATTAACAACTGGAATATTTCATTTAGTGATATCTAGGATGTGGGATTTTAGTGTTCCCTTTATTTTTTTGAGCAGCGTACAAAAGGCAATCATGACTGAGGTGACTGTTCGAAATAAGAAGAAGCTACAAATCAGGCACAGAATTGCATTAGTTTCTATTTGTGCACAACTGAGTAAGGTTGCTCACATTCTGCTTTGAATAGCGCCAAATGAAAGGAAACTGGGTGCTGAAAGAGGAGTAAAATTTTATTACATGGATAAAATGATTTGACATTTGCTAAAGATTTAGAAAGATACATGGTGTTTGTGAAAAGCATCCTAATATAGGGAACCCCCTTTAAGATATTAAACTATTGTAGAGTTTTACTCACTCAGCTGCTGTTTGAAGTAGACACAGGAAGTGGTTTCATAAGAAAATGTCTGGTGAGGTTTATTAACTTCCTAAACCTGTTTAAGCACAAGCAAGCAAAGATAGCCTTCTCCAGAACAAAGTGAAACAAACTGAAAATAAATAGTCCATATAGTACTGCGAGTCCGCCTGCTCAGGTGAGTGTCTTTAGCAAAAACACTGAATGCCGCCACGCCTCCAGCCACAGACTCTGGATAATGCTACTTTCACACTAGCGTCGGTACGGGTCCATCGCTATGCGTCGACCAACGTAATGACGCACGTTGTGAAATTTATGCACGATGTGGGCAGCGGATGCAGTTTTTCAACGCATCCGCTGCCCATTCTAAAGTCCGGGGATGAAGGGGCGGAGTTTCGGCCACGCATGTGCGGTAGAAAATGGTGGACGTGACGGACAAAAAAACGTTCACTTGAACATTTTTTCATGCCGACGGTCTGCCAAAACACGACGGATCCGTTGCACGACGGACGCGACGTGTGGCCATCTGTCGCGATCCATTGCTAATACGAGTCTATGGTGAAAAAACGCATCCTGCGGGCACAATCGCAGGATCCGTTTTTTTCCGAAAACGATGGATTGCAAAAAACGCAAGTGTGAAAGTAGCCTAAGACACTCGGCCTCCATTTTATCTGCCAAACCATGCCCCTGGGGTTGCAATATGTGAGTAGTCATATATTCTCCCACGTCTTATGACTGCTCTCAAATCTTGGCCCTCAAATGGCCTAATAACTCTTTCAGCACTATATGTGCTGGAGCCTACTTCCAAGCTCACATCACCGCAGCTAATAGCTGCGATGACACAAATCTTCCCTCAAAGACCCGTCCGGCGGCTGTCTTACAATATTTAGAACATAAAACAAGCAAAATGATTTGATGCTCTTCAAATTATTTTTATGAAAGAATCCAAGATATCCTGATGCACAGTGTTATAAAAAGTATAATGGGCACTTTCTCTAAAACCTTGCATCATGTTCCACTCACTTAGGCCTTGCAGAAGCCTAAAAAGTGTATTAATTCTGTCTGGAATATTTATTTAGCTTAGCTACATATAATTTATTGTTTGCAAATATATTTTATATAAAAAATTGCCTTCATTTGCTGTGTAAAGCACACAAAAAAATTATTCTGCTCTATTGCAGTACCTAATTATAGAAAAACAATGCAGTTTGCCTAATAAAATAAGGAAGTTCATGGGTCAGTCTCTAAAATGGTCAGATCAATAATTCCTTCAACCTACTAATTCTGAGAAGTGAGAGCCTCATACATCTTAGGTAGCATAATTGCATTTTTATACTTTTTTTAAGTCTTAAAGTTGTTGCTTCTTAATTTAATTTGTACACTGAATTGGTGATTTGAAAGTAAAAATGGAAAGGAAACTTGATTTTCAAAGATCTGTAGGAAAATTTTACTCATGTCTTAAGTAAAAAGAAATTTTAGATCCTCATGCTTCTCTTGAGGAAATGTTTAGGATGTTGTAACAAATTAAAACAAATGAAGTCATTCCTGAGCGCCTCCATCTGCTTCAGAAATAAATCTCGGACACTCCAGAGTGTGGAAAAGATCCAGATAATTAGGCTTGACTCCAAATTAAGCCACTCAGGTAACTTATAGCTTCATTAAATTGTTTTAAAAAAGGGCAAACATCCAAAACTAACCTAAATAGATCAGAATATGATTCAATGACAATCTGTTTCATATTAACATATGAACTTTATTAGTTTTGTTTTTTTTTTCTTCAAAGATCAATTTAAAATTGTAATAAATCAGTCCAAATATCCTTAAGCTATCTGGAATCTGCAAAGTGTTCTGCCACTCCTAATTTTTGTTTACACACCGTAATAAAATGCATTAATAGTATTTCCATGTAATAAGTTATCTGAAAGACTCTGCCTTCAGTTTTCAACATGCATATCATTAAGTAATAACAAATCTTATTTATCTTCATAATAGCTAAATGACAAGCTGGTTAAAAATAACAAATGACTTCTCTTGGTTGACATTGCCGGATGTAACCTTGAGTTGCTGTATGCAAATCATTTACAATAACTCAAGCTATGTACATAGTATCGTAGAAATGTGAAAAACAATTTAGCGTCCAAAGTTTCTGGCCAGATGGCTACTGACAAGATCTAAAACAATAATCCTAAATTATTTGAAATATATAAAACTATTATTATAGAGTGCAGTACCTAAAAAATACAGTAAAATAAATTATTTTGCTGTGAGCCCTCATATTATGTTTAGTGATTTAGCTTTTCATGCTTCTTGGTCCTGAAGCTCACTACAGAAGTAAAAAGCATGACAGATTTTTTTACAACCAGATCAGTCTTTGGAACGGCAGATACACAAACAGATATTTTCCACAAATTTTCCATGAATGAGAAGTTTTCAAGAGGAAATATTCCTGTTGTTCTATAACATCAAATGTTTAATTACCTCAAAGATAGTGATGGGATTTATATGAAAGTTATAATGAAGACCACTAATGACAGAAACATTTTAACAATACCATTTAAGAGTATAACAACATGTATACTAACCTAAGGTCATACTTGCAAGTACAATGCGAGACACTTGTACAAGTCTCTCACATCAATAGCCAGCACTGCCGTTGGCTCTCGGGACCGGAGAGTGTGGCTGCATGTATTTCTGTGCAGCTGAATGCTCTGTTCCTGAGTGTCGGCGGCAGTACAGTCTGTTGATGAGAAAGACTTGTCCAAATTTCTCGCATTGTACTCGCAAGTGTGACCCCGGCCTAAAAAGAAGACTTTTGTCTTTCAGAAAAAAATGCAGAACTGGCATTACTCACTAGTGCAGAACTATAATATATGGAGTGATTTTACCAGATGAGCAAAGAGGATCAGAGATGAACCCTCTATGAAGAAGTAAAATATTACAGTAGCAGATTTTGTGTTAACATTTTTTATTGAACCATCTCCCTCACGTATTCTACTCAATGTCCATACTATGACTATATTTTGATTGTCTTTACCAACCACAGCCACTGAAGGAGTTGGCTTCTGATAAGAAGCTGAACGGCCACACAATTTCAGAACTTGCGCCATTTAGCTGGTATGACAGAACTTCCAGAGCAGTGAAGGAAGAACATTCATTTCTGATACTTCAGTACAGGAACTGCTTTAAATTTTAAGGCAAACGTAGATGCTCTTGCAGCAAAGTAGGGAGGTACTTACTATTCTTAGGCTTGCATAGTCATCTTCTTAATTTGCATGCTGTAGAATGAATCATGAAAGTTTATTTCAGTCACTAAATAAGGGAAGGAGATTGGTATCAAGCTTGGTGTCATTCTCAGTGGTCAGTCACATTGTACACCTGAAGACTCTAGAATGAACAGCGACACATATCTGGGTGATCTATTCAATACAAGCAGATTCAGCCTCATGGTATATTTACTGAGCACTAGTTTAAATGGAGCCTTGAGATTGGTCAGTCTGAGTAGTACTCCTGAACTAAAGAACGGTACAAGGTATGTTATCTGCAGATAATGAACCAAATCCGCTAGGATTTCGGTGACCTAAACTTTTTTCGATATTTGTTTTTAAGAGTGAAGCCTTTCGTACAGCAGGGTATCAAAGAAATATGTTGTAAAATTCTAAGTAAATCTTTCCTTCCAAATTGCCTTCGGGCAATTTGTATCTGAATAATATGAAAGTACAAAACTACAGTGATAATTTTGTATTTAATTAGTTTGTACTGAAAAATGCTTTTTTTGCCAGCAAAAGTGAGGGCACATGCTGCAGAACCTTCTAATTTAATCTGTACTCAAGTATGCGTAATCTAGCCTGTACAGTGGACGCGAAAGAAGAAAAAGAAAAATCCAATGTCGAAATTTAAGTTTTTGCATTTATCTTGCTAAAAATAGAGTAAAAATGCATGTCAGTGTCCGCTTACAGTGGAGCTGCTCACTTTGTTCACATTACTTATGTGTTTTTAATGTAGATGTTCTGCACACTTTTTTTCAGTGGTTTATAATTATAAAGTTGTCAGTTAATATTAAGTGAAATCTTGTTCTCCCAACCTTTAGTACGAATCACAAATTCAGCCATTTAATTAACAGAAATCAAAGTGTCAAGAATTCTAATTTATTTCCATCATACCTGTCACATAATGTAGCTTCACTACGAGGAGCCAAATTAAAACAATTAGAGGTCTATGCAGGAGGAATATAAAGTTACCTGAAATAGAAATGAAGGGTATTACTAGCCTGATTGTAAGTCATAAATATGCCTACAAAATGAGTACAACATCTAGATATGATAATATAGCACACCTTTCTGTTCAGAGTTGAAGAGTTAATAAGTCATTGGGTGAGCATTTTTTTCTTCATCGGCATCTGGCATAGGATAAATTTGTCAAACTTTTTTTGCCAATCCGCAAACTTATTATTTTTTTAAAGATACTTTAGGGTATGTGCACACGATCAGGAATGGCTCAGTGTTTGATCAGGATTTGACGCAGGTGAAATTTGCACCAAATCTGCATCTGAGGTCACTGGCAGGTCACCTGCCTTTTACCTGTGTTTTTGATGCGTTTTTACATGCGTTTTTGATGCGTTTTTTCCGCATGCATTTTTGATGCATTATTTCATTGCATGCGTTTTTGTTGTCACTTGAAATAAAGCTAATTAAAGATTGGCTTCTGGGAAGGAAAAAAAAAGTGATTTACTGTTTGCAGATATAATGCTGCCATGCCTCCAACTTTACTTCCAATCCAAAGAAAGATAATTATTTTACACTTGTTAATTCTCATTATAAGAATGAATATTCTGCAAACAGTAAGTATATATTAATTATATATGTCTTTGTTTTAAATATTTTAGTGTGAACATATTTAATATTTTAATTTTTCCTGCAGCAACAAGCACGACGCAGGCACTGTTGCGCAGATTTTTTTTTTTTACCTTTTTTGGACACAATGTTACTTTTTTCATTTATGAGGTTTTTTTTTGTAGATATCCAGAATTTTTTTTTTGTCACTTTGCTGGCTTCCAATCAATGCCTTTGATGATTTAGGAATTTAAAAAATATATATTTTTACACAGTATAATATATATTTTTTTACTTTTTTACTTTGTCCCAGGGTGGGACGTCACTGTAGAGTGTCAGATCGCTGATCTGACACTTTGTAGAGCACTGTGTCAGATCAGCGATCTGACAGGCAGTGCAGGAGGCTTGACAGTGCCTGTTCACAGCAGGCACTGACAAGCCACCTCCCTGCAGGACCCGGAAGGACCCTGTGGCCATCTTGGATCCGGGGGCCTGCAGGGAGGAGGCAGGAGGAGACCCTCGAAACAAAGCGATCACATTGTGCTGTTCTGAGGGTCTCAGGGAAGCACGCAGGCAGCTCCCTCCCTGTGCGATGCTTCCCTATACCACTGGAATGCTGCAATCTTGTTTGTTCGCAGTGTTCCAGGGGTTAAAGTGCCGGGAGAGGTCCGTGACTGCTCCTGGCACATAGTGCCGGATGTCAGCTGTGACAATCAGCTGACACCCGGCCGCGATCGGCTGTGCTCCCCCGTGAGCGTGGCTGACTGCATATGACATACTATCCCGTTGATGGTCATATGGGCCCAGGTCACCTCGATGGGATAGTACGTCTGATGTCAGAAACGGGTTAAGACTTGGAAATATAACATTTTAATGGTGAAAATGGATTTTTTTGTACTTGCTGCATATTTGTCATGTGTGCAAGGGTTAACAGGTGAAACTAGACCCAACAATTTATTGTGCTCCATATGTTGTCAGAAATTACTGTTGGACCACATGTTTGGGCTGAGAAGGAAAGAGCGCTCTTTGGCTTTTGGAGCACAGATTTCGCTAGTATCGTGTAAGAGGGACATTTGCAGAGCACCAAAGGAGCCAGAGTAGCTGAAAACCCCCAAAGTGACCCCAGTATAGAAATTGCACCTCTCAAGAAATTCATCTAAGGCTACAATGACTATTTGGTAATATCCACGCCAGGTTTTTTCTTCAGGAGAATTGCAAATCTGCCAGTCACTAGACAGTGTAGAGCCCTCATATATTGTAGCGCCCCCATACATTGTGCCCAGCTTGTGCTTTTGGTGACACACACCCAAAAATTAAGCATCCTGTCTCCATTACTATAATGCCAAACATGTGGCCGCTTTCTGTGATTATGGAAAAAGTCATAATTTACCGCTTACCCTTTCTGTCACATTGTATTAGTAGGAAATCACTATTTTCTTGGCACTACTTAATTCCTTAGACTATTGTTTATGTAATAAACTATTACTATTTTTTGCAAACAATTAGTGATGAGCGAACGTGCTCGCAACTACTCGGTACTCGCCTGAGTATCACTATGTTCGGTGTACTCGGCGAGCAACGAGTATTTCCAGGATTATTCGACGGGATCTTGGGTCTCCGCCCCCGAAAAATTTGGTGCTCTTTAGAGTGCCAATTACCATGCAGGGATTGTCTGCAATGCACTGTAATGCCGCAGTCATGTTTTTTGTGGTATTATAGTGATTGGCTGGTCGGACAGCGTCATCAGGTCTATAGGAGGCCTGGCGCCGCCCTGCTTGCCGCATTCTGCTCTGGACTCAGCTAGAGAAGAGAGAGCTACTGCTGCGATAGGGTCAGAATCATTCTTTTAACCCCTTTGTGACCTCGGACAGGATAGTACGTCCGAGGTCAGATCCCCTGCTTTGATGTGGGCTCCGGCGGTGAGCCCACATCAAAGCAGCGACATGTCAGCTGTTTTGTACAGCTGACAGGTGCGGGCAATAGCGGAGAGTAGAATCGGGATCACCCACCACTATTAAGTAGTAAATGCCGCTGTCAAATGCTGTATGTCAGTACATAGATCTTACTGCATACCTCAAAAAGCTTCATTCCTGCCCGTTGCTGCTGCTTATTTTATGTATACCTAGCTGCAGTTATCAGTGGCAATTTTTTTTTTTTTTTGCAGATTATACCTGCTCATTTTATTATATCGCAATCCATAGCCCTCTTTTTTCTACATTTATTTGCTTGGTCATGCTGCAGACTACAGCCAGGTCATTACAATACAAGAACGCGCAAATCTAAGAATTTAAAAAAAAAAAAAAATTGTCGCAGGCATCAGATGTGAGTGCACCAAAAAATCTGTCCTTTTTTTGGTGCTATCTAATATTTTGTAGTGTCTTACAACATTTTTGGACACCATGTTACTGCCCCAAAAATCTGTAGCTGGCCCAAAAATATTTAGCTACAGTTCTTAGATTTATCACTGTGAGTTGTACGCCACACGCATCGCATATCATTGCGCAAAATATCTTACAATTTTAGTACTCCAATTTTTTTTAGTGTTATAGCCAACTTATTGACACCATGTTGGTGTGCCCCAAAAAATCAAGGCCACATTTTGATCAGTCTGTTAACTCTGATGCCTGGTGTATCTGTGGTGTCAAAATCCTTGCTTTGCAGGCACACGTTGCATTGTTCTGTCTGCTAGCCTTGGTCTACAGTCATGGACAAAAATTTTGAGAATGAGACAAATATTAATTTTTCCAAAGTCTACTGCTTCATTTTTTCCAATGGCAATTTGCATATACTCCTGAATGTCAGAGTGATCAGCTTAACAGCAATTACTGTACTTGCAAAGTCAATATTTGCCCAGAAAATGAACTTTAACCTCCAAAACACATTTCAACTTCATTGCAGTCCTGCCTTAAAAGGAGCAGCTAACATCGTTTTAGTGATTGATCCATTATCACAGGTGTGGGTGTTGATGAGGACAGGGCTGGCGATCAATCAGTCATGATTAAGTAAGAATGACATCACTGGACACTTTAAAAGGAGGATGGTGCTTGGTATCATTGTTTCTCTTCAGTTAACCATGGTTATCTCTAAAGAAACACGTGCAGCCATCATTGCACTGCATAAAAATGGCCTAACAGTAAGAGTATCACAGCTACAAAGATTGCACCTCAGTCAACAATCTATTGCATCATCAAGAACTTCAAGGAGAGAGCTTCCATTGTTGTCAAAAAGGCCCCAGGGTGCCCAAGAAAGACCAGCAAGTGCCAGGACCGTATCTTAAAACTGTTTCAGCTGCGGGATCGGACTTCCAGCAGTGCCGAGCTTGCTCAGGAATGGCAGCAGGCTGGTGTGAGCGCTTCTGCACTCACTGTGAGGCGGAGACTCTTTGAGCAAGGCCTGGTTTCAAGGAGGGCAGCAAAGAAGCCACTTCTCTCCAGAAAAAACATCAGGGACCGACTGATATTCTGCAAAAGGTACAGGGAGTGGACTGCTGAGGACTGGGGCAAAGTCATTTTCTCTGATGAATCCCCTTTTTGATTGTTTGGGACATCTGGAAAACAGCTTATTCGGAGAAGAAGAGGTGAGCGCTACCACCAGTCTTGTCTCATGCCAACTGTAAAGCATCCTGAAACCATTCATGTGTGGGGTTGCTTCTCAGCCAAGGGAATTGGCTCACTCACAGTCTTGCCTAAAAACATAGCCATGAATAAAGAATGGTACCCGAATGTCCTCCAAGAGCAACTTCTCCCAACCGTCCAAGAGCAGTTTGGTGCCCAACAATGCCTTTTCCAGCATGATGGAGCACCTTGCCATAAAGCAAAGGTGATAACTAAATGGCTCATGGAACAAAAAATAGAGATTTTGGGTCCATGGCCTGGAAACTCCCCAGATCTTAATCCCATTGAGAACTTGTGGTCAATCATCAAGAGACGGGTGGACAAACAAAAACCAACAAATTCTGGCAAAATGCAAACATTGATTATGCAAGAATGGACTGCTATAAGTCAGGATTTGGTCCAGAAGTTGATTGAGAGCATGCCAGGGAGAATTGCAGAGGTCTTGAAGAAGAAGGGTCAACACTGCAAATATTGACTTGCTGCATTAACTCATTCTAACTGTCAATATAATCTATTGGTACTCATAATATGATTGCAATTATATTTCTGTATGTGATATAAACATCAGACAAACACTAATAAAAACCAGAGGGCGGCAGATCAAGTGAAAATATAATTTTGGTGTCATTCTCAAAAATTTTGGCCATGACTGCACTCAGTATTTAGTGTTTTAAAAAAAATTACAAAAAAATTAAAGAAAATTTTTACAGTCTGTTATCTCTGTCAGACGCCTGGTGTATTTGTGGTGTAAATATATTCCCTTCGCAGGCATACGTTGCATTGTTCTGTCTGCTAGTCTTGGTCTCATTATTTAGTGTTTTAAAAAATTAGAAAAAAAAAGTATAGTCTGTTATCTCCATCAGATGACTGATGTATCTGTGGTGTAAAAATCTTCCCTTCGCAGACATACGTTGCATATTTTTGCATATTTTCCTGTAGAAAGTAAGACCGCAAGGGCAGGGTCCTCGTCACTCTGTATCAGTATGTAATTGTTAGTTTGCTTACTGTAAGTGATATCTGTAATTTGTATGTAACCCCTCCTCATGCACAGCACCATGGAAACAATGGTGCTATATAAATAAATAATAATAATAACATTTCTGTCTGATAGCCTTGGTCTACTCAGTATTTAGTGTTTTCAGAAATTACAAAAAAAGCATTAAAAAATGTATACAGTCTGTTATCTAAACCAGTTGCCTGGCATATCTGTGTTGTAAAAATCTTCACTTCTCAGGCATACGTTGCATTGTTCTATCTGCTAGCCTATGTCTACTCAGTATTTAGTGTTTTCCAAAATTACAAAAAACATTAAAAAAATGTATACAGTCTGTTATCTCCATCAGATTCCTGGTGTATCTGTGTTGTACAAATCTTCACTTCGCAGGCATACTGTTAGGGATCGAGTTCCTGCCTCTGCACAGGGGGAATCTCGAGCCATCTCCACTGCGGTCTCCCATTCTTTTCCTGCCGCAGTGGAGCCTGCTCAGCGGAGGCGTCGGTACCATTGTCTCTCTCAGCCTGATACTGTGCAAAGGGTTACTGCTGCCTTTCCAGTTTCTACCATTGTAGCCAGTGCTGGTCAGCGGTTCAGATGTCTTTTCCCCTTCTGAGTATGCCCAGGGTAAGATCTCTCATTGGAGATCAAGGGTCACATGCTCAGATACTGCAGCAATTCCCATTGGTACTCTAGTAAGGTCCTGAAGTTGCTCAAGTTCTGTGGCAGCTTCCCATTGGTCATTCTGGGAAGTTCCTGTAGTTGCTGCAGCTATAAAAGGTTCGCATGACCGCATGGCCATGCGCTAGTATCAATTCATGTCATGAGTTTGCGCCAATGTGGTCATACATGTGTGTATTCAGGGCTTGGCTGAAATAAGCCACTAGAATACCGGCACCTCCGGTGAGGAGATTGTGTGTGTGCATTCAGGGCTCCGGCTGAAATAAGCCACTAGAATACCGGCACCTCTGGTGAGGAGATTGTATGTGTGCCTCTTTGACTGCGTGACCACAGACTGCTATCAACTCTGCAGTTGCTGTGTACTCATGTGAGCTAAACAGGACACAGTGCTTTCTTTATAGGCGACTCTGTGAAGTAACAGAGTTAGCTTCTACGGCCATATTTTGCCGCCATTTGCCAGCAGCAGGTTTCTCTCCTGCACAGTGGACCCTGGGCTGCGAACGCACCGAATATCATCTCACTATTTACTCGGTGCGTTCCGCCAGCTCCTAACTGTATACTATCGCCAGGGTCTGGCTAGTAAATGGCAGGCAATCAGCAGCTACAGTGGTACATCCAGTAGCTGCAGGGTAGGTTGGTGGCTCTAGAGCGCACAACCTCAGCTGTGGATGTTACCGCAGTCGCTGTTCAGGCTGCTAGTGTAGCTGCAGACAGTTTGTCCTCTGCCACTCCTGCTCCGACTTTATCCCATCTCCCGCTTCCAGAAAAGTTTGCTGGTGACAGTAAGCAATGTTGTGGATTCGTGAGTCAGTGCTCCATACATCTAGAGCTCCTGGCTGCATGTTTTCCTATGGAATGGGCAAAAGTGTGTTTTGTTTTATCCCTTTTGTTGGGCAGGGGCTTGGAGTGGACAACGCCGCTGTGGGAGCGTGATGATCATGTGGTGCAGAGTGCTCCTCTCTTCCTGGACTCTCTGAACCAGGTCTTTTTAGGACCTCATGTCACCCACGATGCAGCACTCCAACTCCTGGCAATAACACAGGGTTCGTCCATGGTCAGCCAGTTCGCCGTCCAATTTCGGACTCTGGCCTCTGAGCTGGAGTGGCCAGATAAAGTCCTTATTCCGGTGTTCTGGAATGGACTGGCAGACCATGTGAAGGATGCCTTGGCTACTAGGGAGATTCCAGCCACACTGGAGGAGCTCATTTCAATATCTACCTGCATTGACCTCCATTTTAACGAGCGGAGATTAGAGTGGACCCAGTGTAGGCAGAGGTTTTGGCTGTCCAACTCCCATGAGGCCATGGAGGTTTCTCGAGCCGGACCTTAGTCCCGGACCACTCGAGTACCCGTGGTTTTTAAATTTTGGCAACAGTTAGGACATTATGCCAATAAATGTCCACAGCGGTCGAGAAACGATCGCGTCTAGTAACCATTGGAGGAGGTTCACTAGACACAGTGGCATTTTCCTCCAAGCTGTCCTTTAAAGGGACAATCACGTTAGGCTCATCCACTCTAACAGTTGAGCTTTGTGTGGACTCTGGAGCAGAGAGGAATTTCATGTCCTCTGCCTTTGCTCAGCGCCATGCAATACCTCTGGTGATGCTCACCAAACCGGTGACTGTTCGAGTAGTGAATGGGTCGACCCTGCCCTCACAAATCACACATCAGGCTATCCCTTTCACATTATCCATATCCGCTTCCCATCAGGAGATTATTTCCCTTCTTGTCCTTCCTGAGGGAATGGATGAGATTCTGCTGGGAATACCCTGGCTCCATTTCCACTCCCCACATATTGAGTGGACTTCAGGGAGGATATTGGGTTGGAGTGAATCATGTAAGGGAAGATATGTGAGGGAGTGCAGTCAGGTTTCCACTACAGAGATACCCACAGATCTTACTTCCCTTCCCAAGTGCTATTGGTCCTATGCAGACGTGTTCTCCAAAAAGGCTGCGGAGACCCTTCCGCCTCATGGCCCCTATGACTGTCCTATTGATCTCATGCCTGGAGCAGAACCTCCTTGGGGACGGGTCTATAACCTCTCTCACCCGGAAATTAAGGCTATGTCCCAATACATCCAGAATAATCTGGCAAGAGGGTTCATTAGGATGTCAGTGTCACCTGCAGGGGCGGGGTTCTTCTTCGTGCAGAAGAAGAACGGAGAATTATGTCCATGCATAGATTACAGGGGTCTTAACGCCATCACCGTTAAGAATAAGTGCCCCTGATTTCTGATTTCTTTGATAGGCTACAGGGAGCAAGGGTATATACCAAATTAGATCTGCGGGGTGCTTATAACCTGATTCACATCCGTGAGGGGGGTGAATGGAAGACGGCTTTTAATACCAGGGATGGGCACTATGAATATCTGGTGATGCCCTTCAGGCTCTGTAATGCCCCAGCCATTTTCCAAGACTTTGTTAAAGATATCTTCTGGGATATGCTCTCCACCTCGGTCGTAGTCTATCTGGATGAGATTCTCATCTTCACTCCAGATATTGGCTTCCACCAGAGAGATGTTTGCAGAGTCTTCGACCTCTTACAGGCAAATTCCCTCTATGCAAAGTTGGAGAAATGTATGTTTGAGCAGGAGTCTTTACCTTTCCTAGTCTATATCATCTCCGGTCAGGGATTGGCTATGGATCCTGCCAAACTACAGGCTGTGATGGACTGGCAAGAACCCCATTCTCTTAAAGCGGTGCAGCGCTTTATGGGGTTCATTAATTACTATCGCCAGTTCATTCTTCACCTCACTTCTCAACTTTGGTAGCTCCCTTGGTAACCCTCACCAAGAAGGGAGCAAATCCCAAACTGTGGTCTGAAGAGGTCTCCAAGGCTTTCACTTCTATTAAGTCTCATTTTGCTAGCGCTGCCATCCTACATCATCCCGATGTTGTTAAGCCTTTTATTTTGGAAGTGGATGCCTCATCCGTTAGTGCTGAAGCAATCCTCTTCCAAAAGGATGCTCAAGGTCAGAAGCATCCTTACTTCTTCGTCTCCAAGACCTTTACACCAGTGGAGAGGAATTATTCCATCAGGGATAGGGAGTTGCTAGCAATGAAGTTGGCCTTTTCGGAGTGGAGACATCTTTTGGAGGGGGCTCGCTTTCCCTTCCAAGTTTTTACTGACCACAAAAATTTGGTGTACATACAAACAGCCAGTGGCTAAATTCTCGTTAGGCCAGATGGTCCTTGTTCTTCTCCCGGTTCCACTTCACCCTCCATTATCTCTCTGGGGAGAACAACATTCGTGCTGACGCTCTCTCTCGCTCCGTTGTGTCTTCTGAGGAGGAGGAAGGGGATCCTCGGCTTATTGTCCCTTCTGAGAGCCTGAGAACCGTAGCTCTGGTTTCGCTAGAGTCTGTGCCTTCGGGTAAGACATTTGTTTCTACTAATTTGCGACTGGAGGTTTTCTCGTGGGCTCATTTGTCCAGGGTGGGTGGACATTTTGAGACAAAGAAGACATCTGAGCTGCTGGCTAGGACGTACTGGTGGCCACATATGGTCCGTGATGTTGGAGATTATATTCGGGCGTATGTCTCTTGCACCAAAAATAAGTCTCCTCGACAATGGCCAGCTGGGTTACTTTATCCTTTGCCGGTGTCAGACATAGTAACATAGTAACATAGTTAGTAAGGCCGAAAAAAGACATTTGTCCATCCAGTTCAGCCTATATTCCATCATAATAAATCCCCAGATCTACGTCCTTCTACAGAACCTAATAATTGTATGATACAATATTGTTCTGCTCCAGGAAGACATCCAGGCCTCTCTTGAACCCGTCGACTGAGTTCGCCATCACCACCTCCTCAGGCAAGCAATTCCAGATTCTCACTGCCCTAACAGTAAAGAATCCTCTTCTATGTTGGTGGAAAAACCTTCTCTCCTCCAGATGCAAAGAATGCCCCCTTGTGCCCGTCACCTTCCTTGGTATAAACAGATCCTCAGCGAGATATTTGTATTGTCCCCTTATATACTTATACATGGTTATTAGATCGCCCCTCAGTCGTCTTTTTTCTAGACTAAATAATCCTAATTTTGCTAATCTATCTGGGTATTGTAGTTCTCCCATCCCCTTTATTAATTTTGTTGCCCTCCTTTGTACTCTCTCTAGTTCCATTATATCCTTCCTGAGCACCGGTGCCCAAAACTGGACACAGTACTCCATGTGCGGTCTAACTAGGGATTTGTACAGAGGCAGTATAACACTCTCATCATGTGTATCCAGACCTCTTTTAATGCACCCCATGATCCTGTTTGCCTTGGCAGCTGCTGCCTGGCACTGGCTGCTCCAGGTAAGTTTATCATTAACTAGGATCCCCAAGTCCTTCTCCCTGTCAGATTTACTCAGTGGTTTCCCATTCAGTGTGTAATGGTGATATTGATTCCTTCTTCCCATGTGTATAACCTTACATTTATCATTGTTAAACCTCATCTGCCACCTTTCAGCCCAAGTTTCCAACTTATCCAGATCCATCTGTAGCAGAATACTATCTTCTCTTGTATTAACTGCTTTACATAGTTTTGTATCATCTGCAAATATCGATATTTTACTGTGTAAACCTTCTACCAGATCATTAATGAATATGTTGAAGAGAACAGGTCCCAATACTGACCCCTGCGGTACCCCACTGGTCACAGCGACCCAGTTAGAGACTATACCATTTATAACCACCCTCTGCTTTCTATCACTAAGCCAGTTACTAACCCATTTACACACATTTTCCCCCAGACCAAGCATTCTCATTTTGTGTACCAACCTCTTGTGCGGCACGGTATCAAACGCTTTGGAAAAATCGAGATATACCACGTCCAATGACTCACCGTGGTCCAGCCTATAGCTTACCTCTTCATAAAAACTGATTAGATTGGTTTGACAGGAGCGATTGCTCATAAACCCATGCTGATATGGAGTTAAACAGTTATTCTCATTGAGATAATCCAGAATAACATCCCTCAGAAACCCTTCAAATATTTTACCAACAATAGAGGTTAGACTTACTGGCCTATAATTTCCAGGTTGACTTTTAGAGCCCTTTTTGAATATTGGCACCACATTTGCTATGCGCCAGTCCTGCGGAACAGACCCTGTCGCTATAGAGTCCCTAAAAATAAGAAATAATGGTTTATCTATTACATTACTTAGTTCTCTTAGTACTCGTGGGTGTATGCCATCCGGACCCGGAGATTTATCTATTTTAATCTTATTTAGCCGGTTCTGCACCTCTTCTTGGGTTAGATTGGTGACCCTTAATATAGGGTTTTCATTGTTTCTTGGGATTTCACCTAGCATTTCATTTTCCACCGTGAATACCGTGGAGAAGAAGGTGTTTAATATGTTAGCTTTTTCCTCGTCATCTACAACCATTCTTTCCTCACTATTTTTTAAGGGTCCTACATTTTCAGTTTTTAATCTTTTACTATTGATATAGTTGAAGAACAGTTTGGGATTAGTTTTACTCTCTTTAGCAATGTGCTTCTCTGTTTCCTTTTTGGCAGCTTTAATTAGTTTTTTAGATAAAGTATTTTTCTCCCTATAGTTTTTTAGAGCTTCAATGGTGCCATCCTGCTTTAGTAGTGCAAATGCTTTCTTTTTACTGTTAATTGCCTGTCTTACTTCTTTGTTTAGCCACATTGGGTTTTTCCTATTTCTAGTCCTTTTATTCCCACAAGGTATAAACCGCTTACACTGCCTATTTAGGATGTTCTTAAACATTTCCCATTTATTATCTGTATTCTTATTTCTGAGGATATTGTCCCAGTCTACCAGTTTAAGGGCATCTCTAAGCTGGTCAAACTTTGCCTTCCTAAAGTTCAGTGTTTTTGTGACTCCCTGACAAGTCCCCCTAGTGTAAGACAGGTGAAACTGTACAATATTGTGGTCGCTATTTCCTAGATGCCCGACCACCTGCAGATTTGTTATTCTGTCAGGTCTATTAGATAGTATTACGTCTAAAAGTGCTGCTCCTCTTGATGGATTCTGCACCAATTGTGAAAGATAATTTTTCTTGGTTATTAGCAGAAACTTGTTGCCTTTATGGGTTTCACAGGTTTCTGTTTCCCAGTTAATATCCGGGTAGTTAAAGTCCCCCATAACAAGGACCTCATTATGGGTTGCAGCTTCATCTATCTGCTTTAGAAGTAGACTTTCCATGGTTTCTGTTATATTTGGGGGTTTGTAACAGACCCCAATGAGAATTTTGTTACCATTTTTCCCTCCATGAATTTCGACCCATATGGACTCGACATCCTCATTTCCTTCGCTAATATCCTCCCTTAAAGTGGACTTTAGACAAGACTTTACATAGAGACAAGTGAATTCAAGGTAAAGCGACTGGTATGTGTTGACGTTTCGGCTAATACATAGCCTTGGTCACAACGTCGCTGAAAAAAATACAGAAAATACAAATATTTACAATTCGGTATATACAGTGATTAATGAAATCATGTACTGTACACTATATACAAAATATATACACATATATGGTATGTGTGACATTCATGTACAGAGTAATGACTCTGTAAGAACATGTAACGAGATGTAAAGGTGGTCTAGCGAAGGGATCTGCATATGGCGAGATATTAGTAGAAGGGGATACATCTACAATATATGTGTACAGAAATATACACCTATTGGATAGTGCCTGCAATATGAGCATCAAGTAATAGGTACACACAGCAGAAGGTGGCCTATGTCGTTCCATTATGTAAGCAAAAAATGGTGGTTCCTAAGTAATTACACAAGGCAACAGGAGTGGCCTACCCAAAATGTAGAGTCTGTCTCAGTTCAAGGTAATACAGGTGCAGTCCTGGTGAAGGTTACGTCCTAGCTGGAATGGAGGTTAGAAGATGACCGTAAGTGTAAATACTCGCTATGCCTACGTTGGAGTGTATTGGGATATACGGAGGGTAGCACGTACCTACCCTGTTGGTTACGTAGGAGCCTATACGTTCCGGGCTGAATAGTGTCTCTCTGGAAAAGGTAAAAACCCAGGTCCTGTGCCAGAGGCATGTTAAAAGGCATACTAATGAGAATTTGTACTGACAGCAAAGGGCTATGTATAGCTTCAAAGGTAAAATAAAGCACCTGACCTGAGGGTGAGTTTAGCAGCAAAAAATATTTCTGTGTGGTAGGTCAAGAGTAGGCGTGTTTAATTAACGCTTCATAGGGTAGGGTGCCCATGTGTGCAGTACTAGCTGAGAACAATGAGATATGTGGCGTTAAGTACAGGGAGACAATGGCAGCTGAACGTAGTAGAAGGTATACTTAGCTAGTGCGTCTGACATACGTCCATGAGTTGTGTGGTGGTGTGAAGCTGACACGGCTGCGTCAGGGCATGAGCTGGTACTGGTGCTCCTAGGGGTTAGACCGGTGTGGCTGTCCCCCTATGTAGAATATGTCCAGCGCTGTGCGGAACTGGGCGGTACAACTGACACAACCGTGTCTTAGTTGGTGCTGGCGTAAGCGCTGGGGCTCCAAGGAAGAGACCGGTGCTGACACTCCCGTGTCTCAGCTGTAACCGGCGTTGTGGGAGAGTGAGTGCTGTTGCCGACAGGCGCTCAGATGTAGAGCGCTGTGGGAGCATGTGACCGGAAGAGCTTCGGACGCCGGCGCGTGCGCACATCGCATGATTAGACAGGATAGCGCACTATAGTACTGAGGAAGAGGCGCATGCGCGGTGGTATTGTTGCAGACAGCGGCGCCTGCGCAGGTCGAATTCTTAGGACTGCATAGTCAGTGTGTAAGCTGATGTAATGTGAACTGGAGAAAAAGCTGAAAATGTAACAGATGGCTCTAAGTCCACCTGTGGGTGAGGAGACATATGTATTGAAACTTAGAAATAGGCCAAATGTTCTGCCTAAATAGTATCATGTGTCAGATATTGTAACAAAATAACAGGTCACCCATAGCATATGAAATAAAAAATGAACGACATTGATGAGGTAGATGCGTCAGGAATAACCGGGAAGTTACAATTTACCCCAAATATATGCAATAGTAATACACGAAATGCATGAGTAGGAGTCCAAACCATAGGAGCAAAAGTAGTTAAAAAAGGAAACTTAGAAGAAAAACTGGAAGGAAACTTAGACAAAATCTGCACTATGGTGGGGGATCTTACCAACTCCACAAGGTAGATTGCCGAGTGGTTGCGTGCAAATGTTCAGTGGGTCTAGGGAAAGAAATGCATTACGTTAGCCAGTCTATTTCACGATTGAGGCCTCTCGGACTGAGCGTGTCCAATGTATAGATCCAGTATGTTTCACGCTGTTTCAATAACTGGATATGGTTGCCCCCCCGTCTCGGTCTATGTACTTTTTCGAGCACCTGGAATCTTAATTGGGATATGTTGTGTCGGGCCTCTTTGAAGTGTGCCGGCAGGGGTAACCAGGTTTTTTCACATCTAATGGTAGATTTGTGGCTTATGATTCGGTCCCTGATAGCCTGGATGGTTTCGCCTACATACAGTAGGCCGCATGGGCATTTGATAATGTATACTACATAATTGGATTCACAGGTATGGTAGTCCCTAATTGGGTATGATTTCCCCGTACGAGGATGCACCACTTCACTCCCTTTAATGATGTTTGAACAGCATGTGCAGTTCAAGCATGGGAATGTGCCCCTTCTTATCTGTCCACTAAGAGTGCGAGTTACAGTTTGTTTTTGGGATCCAACGTCGGCCCTAACTAGTTTGTCCTTGATGTTTGGTGGTCTACGTAGACACATCAGGGGGGGATTTTTGAAAATCTCTATTTTAGGGTATGCTTTTAAGTTTCAATACATATGTCTCCTCACCCACAGGTGGACTTAGAGCCATCTGTTACATTTTCAGCTTTTTCTCCAGTTCACATTACATCAGCTTACACACTGACTATGCAGTCCTAAGAATTCGACCTGCGCAGGCGCCGCTGTCTGCAACAATACCACCGCGCATGCACCTCTTCCTCGGTACTATAGAGCGCTATCCTGTCTAATCATGCGATGTGCGCACGCGCCGGCGTCCGAAGCTCTTCCGGTCACATGCTCCCACAGCGCTCTACATCTGAGCGCCTGTCGGCAACAGCGCTCACTCTCCCACAACGCCGGTTACAGCTTAGACACGGGAGTGTCAGCACCGGTCTCTTCCTTGGAGCCCCAGCGCTTACGCCAGCACCAACTAAGACACGGTTGTGTCAGTTGTACCGCCCAGTTCCGCACAGCGCTGGACATATTCTACATAGGGGGACAGCCATACCGGTCTAACCCCTAGGAGCACCAGTACCAGCTCATGCCCTGACGCAGCCGTGTCAGCTTCACACCACTACACAACTCATGGACGTATGTCAGACGCACCAGCTAAGTATACCTTCTACTACGTTCAGCTGCCATTGTCTCCCTGTACTTAACGCCACATATCTCATTGTTCTCAGCTAGTACTGCACACATGGGCACCCTACCCTATGGAGCGTTAATTAAACACGCCTACTCTTGACCTACCACACAGAAATATTTTTTGCTGCTAAACTCACCCTCAGGTCAGGTGCTTTATTTTACCTTTGAAGCTATACATAGCCCTTTGCTGTCAGTACAAATTCTCATTAGTATGCCTTTTAACAGGCCTCTGGCACAGGACCTGGGTTTTTACCTTTTCCAGAGAGACACTACTCAGCCCGGAACGTATAGGCTCCTACGTAACCAACAGGGTAGGTACATGCTACCCTCCGTATATCCCAATACACTCCAACGTAGGCATAGCGAGTAATTACACTTACGGTCGTCTTCTAACCTCCATTCCAGCTAGGACGTAACCTTCACCAGGACTGCACCTGTATTACCTTGAACTGAGACAGACTCTACATTTTGGGTAGGCCACTCCTCTTGCCTTGTGTAATTACTTAGGAACCACCATTTTTTGCTTACATAATGGAACAACATAGGCCACCTTCTGCTGTGTGTACCTATTACTTGATGCTCATATTGCAGGCACTATCCAATAGGTGTATATTTCTGTACACATATATTGTAGATGTATCCCCTTCTACTAATATCTCGCCATATGCAGATCCCTTCGCTAGACCACCTTTACATCTCGTTACATGTTCTTACAGAGTCATTACTCTGTACATGAATGTCACAAATACCATATATGTGTATATATTTTGTATATAGTGTACAGTACATGATTTCATTAATCATTGTATATACCCAATTGTAAATATTTGTATTTTCTGTATTTTTTTCAGCGACGTTGTGACCAAGGCTATGTATTAGCCGAAACGTCAACACATACCAGTCGCTTTACCTTGAATTCACTATAAATAAACCTTCACTTGAAAGCATAACTTCCTTTTGAACGTGTGCAGTGATCTTTATATTCAGTGACTTCGGAACTTCCAGTTCCTTTCACTAGCACCGTCACCTCTACCTCAGTCGAGTGCTAGCCATCACAGCCTGAGTTTACGATATTTTTGGTTATCAGCACCGACAGAACACATGTCATCAGAGACTTACATGTACGATGATGCGACAGGATCAACAATCCTGTCTAAGATAAGAACGAAAACAGACTTCCTACACATACCGAACAGGGATATTAAGACGAGAGATTGGGAGAAGGAGAGAAAAAGACTCATAGCTTATGACCTACATTGTGCCACCCTTGGGGAATACCATCGGCAAGGGACGATACCACGAGGCCTACGTTGTAACCTCCGACCAACTCTATTCTCTGACAACGATCAATACTGTACTACCTTTCAAAAAATACTCAACAAGTGTTCATTTGATATCATTTTATTAACAATTGAATATTTACAGGAAGCTATTAAAGAAACAGAAGAAAAAATCGTAACCATCGAAACGCAACTTACCTCTACTCTCACCAGCACCGAATTCAACACCTTAAAGAGCAAGGTTGACTCCATCCTATCATCACACCAAAAAACCCTGGAAGAAAGAAAACGGACTAAATTTCAACGAGATACCGAAGATTATCTAACAAACAGAGTTTACCGATGGGACGAAACAACTCACAGGCTACCATATCCGAAATCACGTCGACCGGCAGGAAGATTCGCAGCTTCCGGGGACTCCTCACCGGCTGGGGGATCCTCCCCGGGCTCCGGAAGCGACATTGGTGGAACTTCAACAACAAGAGCGACTTTTTTAGGCCCAAGCGGTAGCCATCCAGGAGGTCGAGAAGGAAAAGATCGAGAACGTCAGATGACTCTTCGGTCACAGGTAGGGGTCCAAACCTAGTAGTAAATATTTCTGACTACTCTCTTTCCCCCCTTGAACTTAGGGTACTGAATAAGGGTCTGTCATTTTGCCCAACCCCCAGATGGGACCCATTCCAGTTAGAAAAAGATTTACAAAGTTTCTACCGTAGCATAAGACTTAAAGTGCACTTTGAGGACAATCCATACTCCACTAGTAACACACTAGGGATAGTACCAGACAGAGACGGAGGGCCACTGATCTCATTAGACCAACTAGGGCTAAGGAATCCCAGTAAGTTTATGCCTCCCAAGACAAATCACGCCGTGGAGACTTTTATAACTCTCCTCGATAGAGACATTAAAGAAACCATCCTAGATCAACGTCTAGGTTTCCTCCCGGTCCGACACAATCTAACACCTCTTGAGAAACAAGCACTCGCCTCACTCAAGGACAACAGCCACATCGTAATCAAACCGGCAGATAAAGGTGGGGCCACCGTAGTTATGAACAAAAACCAATACATAGCAGAGATCAAAAGACAACTGGCTGACACTACAACATACAGGAAAATCCAATCTGACCCAGTCTATAGCATTCGGAAAAAAATTGATACCATCTTGACCAAACATTCACAACTACAAACAATTGTCGCCAAAACCAAAACATTCCTGACAAATGATCATCCGATAACTCCAGTTCTATACATTCTCCCAAAAATCCATAAAAACCTATTGAATCCCCCTGGACGTCCCATCGTGGCATCCACGGACTCCATCCTTAATCCTATATCTATCTATCTAGAAAAATTACTTACGCCTTATACCCATAAAACCAAGTCTTTTATCCTTGACACAAGTGATTTCCTGAAGAAAATTCAGGAGATCAACACAGTCCCAGTCGACAGCATCCTATGTACCTTAGATGTCAACAGCTTATATACCTCTATTACACATGATACAGGTATAGAGGCCGTCTCCCTAACATTATCGGAAGCAAGTGTGGATACACGCTCAAAAGATCTCTGTCTTGAACTACTTAATCTAGTACTCAGGGAAAATTACTTTTTATTCGAGGATGATTTCTATGTCCAAATATGCGGAACCGCTATGGGTTCAAATGTAGCGCCCGCATATGCAAATCTGTATATGGATCGCTTTGAAAGAGATTTCGTCTATCCCAATACGCTATTTCAACAGCATGCTCTTCTATGGTATCGTTACATAGATGACATTTTCTGTATTTGGCAAGGCGATCACACCTCCTTAACCACATTTTACAACACCATAAATGAAATCCGACTGGAGCTTAAACTCTCCATCTCACATCACATGGAGGCCATCACATTTCTGGACACCAAAGCTTGTAAAGATGTCCATGGTTCCCTCACCACCGACATTTATACCAAACCGACGGATCGGAAAAATCTTCTACTATACAATAGTTGTCACCCCATATCCACTAAAAACAGCCTTCCCCGATCTCAATTTAAAAGAGTCTCCAGAATTGTGTCCAACCCCACCGCTAGACAATCCAGATTACATGAAATGTCAAAAAAATTTGAGGACAGAGAATACCCATGCACACTTCTCAACACCGAGATGAACAAAGCCATTTCTGAAATAGACCCTATACCCACCCCCTTGCCAAAACCGTCTAGGTTACCTTTCGTCCACAGCCACCACCCATCCATGCAAAGAGTTCACAACTTGATCCACAAACAATGGCCCCTACTTACAAAAGCATACCCTAAAATAGAGATTTTCAAAAATCCCCCCCTGATGTGTCTACGTAGACCACCAAACATCAAGGACAAACTAGTTAGGGCCGACGTTGGATCCCAAAAACAAACTGTAACTCGCACTCTTAGTGGACAGATAAGAAGGGGCACATTCCCATGCTTGAACTGCACATGCTGTTCAAACATCATTAAAGGGAGTGAAGTGGTGCATCCTCGTACGGGGAAATCATACCCAATTAGGGACTACCATACCTGTGAATCCAATTATGTAGTATACATTATCAAATGCCCATGCGGCCTACTGTATGTAGGCGAAACCATCCAGGCTATCAGGGACCGAATCATAAGCCACAAATCTACCATTAGATGTGAAAAAACCTGGTTACCCCTGCCGGCACACTTCAAAGAGGCCAGACACAACATATCCCAATTAAGATTCCAGGTGCTCGAAAAAGTACGTAGACCGAGACGGGGGGGGCAACCATATCCAGTTATTGAAACAGCGTGAAACATACTGGATCTATACGTTGGACACGCTCAGTCCGAGTGCCTCAATCGTGAAATAGACTGGCTAACGTAATGCATTTCTTTCCCTAGACCCACTGAACATTTGCACGCAACCACTCGGCAATCTACCTTGTGGAGTTGGTAAGATCCCCCACCATAGTGCAGATTTTGTCTAAGTTTCCTTCCAGTTTTTCTTCTAAGTTTCCTTTTTTAACTACTTTTGCTCCTATGGTTTGGACTCCTACTCATGCATTTCGTGTATTACTATTGCATATATTTGGGGTAAATTGTAACTTCCCGGTTATTCCTGACGCATCTACCTCATCAATGTTGTTCATTTTTTATTTCATATGCTATGGGTGACCTGTTATTTTGTTACAATTTCTGACACATGATACTATTTAGGCAGAACATTTGGCCTATTTCTAAGTTTCAATACATATGTCTCCTCACCCACAGGTGGACTTAGAGCCATCTGTTACATTTTCAGCTTTTTCTCCAGTTCACATTACATCAGCTTACACACTGACTATGCAGTCCTAAGAATTCGACCTGCGCAGGCGCCGCTGTCTGCAACAATACCACCGCGCATGCGCCTCTTCCTCGGTACTATAGAGCGCTATCCTGTCTAATCATGCGATGTGCGCACGCGCCGGCGTCCGAAGCTCTTCCGGTCACATGCTCCCACAGCGCTCTACATCTGAGCGCTTGTCGGCAACAGCGCTCACTCTCCCACAACGCCGGTTACAGCTGAGACACGGGAGTGTCAGCACCGGTCTCTTCCTTGGAGCCCCAGCGCTTACGCCAGCACCAACTAAGACACGGTTGTGTCAGTTGTACCGCCCAGTTCCGCACAGCGCTGGACATATTCTACATAGGGGGACAGCCACACCGGTCTAACCCCTAGGAGCACCAGTACCAGCTCATGCCCTGACGCAGCCGTGTCAGCTTCACACCACTACACAACTCATGGACGTATGTCAGACGCACCAGCTAAGTATACCTTCTACTACGTTCAGCTGCCATTGTCTCCCTGTACTTAACGCCACATATCTCATTGTTCTCAGCTAGTACTGCACACATGGGCACCCTACCCTATGGAGCGTTAATTAAACACGCCTACTCTTGACCTACCACATAGAAATATTTTTTGCTGCTAAACTCACCCTCAGGTCAGGTGCTTTATTTTACCTTTGAAGCTATACATAGCCCTTTGCTGTCAGTACAAATTCTCATTAGTATGCCTTTTAACAGGCCTCTGGCACAGGACCTGGGTTTTTACCTTTTCCAGAGAGACACTACTCAGCCCGGAACGTATAGGCTCCTACGTAACCAACAGGGTAGGTACATGCTACCCTCCGTATATCCCAATACACTCCAACGTAGGCATAGCGAGTAATTACACTTACGGTCGTCTTCTAACCTCCATTCCAGCTAGGACGTAACCTTCACCAGGACTGCACCTGTATTACCTTGAACTGAGACAGACTCTACATTTTGGGTAGGCCACTCCTCTTGCCTTGTGTAATTACTTAGGAACCACCATTTTTTGCTTACATAATGGAACAACATAGGCCACCTTCTGCTGTGTGTACCTATTACTTGATGCTCATATTGCAGGCACTATCCAATAGGTGTATATTTCTGTACACATATATTGTAGATGTATCCCCTTCTACTAATATCTCGCCATATGCAGATCCCTTCGCTAGACCACCTTTACATCTCGTTACATGTTCTTACAGAGTCATTACTCTGTACATGAATGTCACAAATACCATATATGTGTATATATTTTGTATATAGTGTACAGTACATGATTTCATTAATCATTGTATATACCCAATTGTAAATATTTGTATTTTCTGTATTTTTTTCAGCGACGTTGTGACCAAGGCTATGTATTAGCCGAAACGTCAACACATACCAGTCGCTTTACCTTGAATTCACTATAAATAAACCTTCACTTGAAAGCATAACTTCCTTTTGAACGTGTGCAGTGATCTTTATATTCAGTGACTTCGGAACTTCCAGTTCCTTTCACTAGCACCGTCACCTCTACCTCAGTCGAGTGCTAGCCATCACAGCCTGAGTTTACATAGAGACAAACCCCTCCTCCTCTCCGATTTTTACGATCCTTTCTAAACAGACTGTAACCCTGTAAGTTAACTGCCCAGTCATAGCTTTCATCTAACCATGTCTCGGTTATTCCCACTATGTCAAAGTTACCTGTAGATATTTCTGCTTCTAGTTCTTCCATCTTGTTTGTCAGGCTTCTGGCGTTTGCGAGCATGCAGTTTAGAGGATTTTGTTTTGTTCCAATCTCCTCGCTGTGGATTGTTTTAGAAATGTTCTTACCTCCCTTCTGAGTATGTTTTCCTGGGTCTTCTTTGTTCAAGTCTAATGTTTTTCTTCCCGTCCCCTCTTCTTCTAGTTTAACGCCCTCCTGATGAGTGTAGCGAGTCTTCTGGCGAATGTGTGTTTCCCAGGTTTGTTGAGGTGTAGTCCATCTCTGGCGAGGAGTCCATCGTACAAGTAATTCACACCGTGGTCCAGGAATCCGAATCCTTGTTGTCTGCACCATCGTCTTAGCCAGTTGTTCGCATCAAGGATCCTGCTCCATCTCCTGGTGCCATGCCCGTCTACTGGAAGGATAGAAGAAAAAACTACCTGTGCATCCAGTTCCTTTACTTTCTTCCCCAACTCTTCAAAGTCCTTGCAGATTGTCGGTAGGTCCTTCCTTGCCGTGTCATTGGGGCCAACATGTATCAGAAGAAATGGGTGGACGTCCTTGGAGCTGAAGATCTTTGGTATTCTATCGGTCACATCCTTGATCATCGCACCTGGAAGGCAGCATACTTCTCTTGCAGTTATGTCCGGTCTGCAGATGGCTGCTTCTGTGCCTCCCAGTAGTGAGTCTCCCACCACCACCACTCTTCGTTGCTTCTTGGCTGTACTTTTTGTTGTCACTTGTTGCTGTGTGCCCTTTTCTTTTTTGCTTGCTGGTATTGCTTCATCCTTAGGTGTGCCATATTCATCCTCTACAAAGATTTGATATCGGTTCTTCAGTTGCGTGGTTGGTGATTTCTCCATGGTCTTCTTGCTTCTTTTGGTCACATGCTTCCACTCATCTGCTTTTGGAGGTTCTCTGACACTTTTTTCACCTTCTGTGACCAGGCCCAGGGAGATGGTTGGGATGGACTTTGTGGTGGGCTTACCCAAGTCTCGTGGCTGCACCATCATTTGAGTTATCACCGATCATTTTTCTAAAATGGTGCACTTGGTGCCACTTCCACGGCTACCTTCTGCAGGGGCTTTGGCAGCATTGTTTATAAAATACATCTTCCGCCTACATGGTATGCCGGACAAAATTGTCATTGACCGGGGTCCCCAGTTTGAGTCTCGGTTCTGGAGAGAGCTTTGTCGTCTTCTCAGCATTGAGTTGAATCTCTCTTCTGCATATTATCCCGAGATGAATGGGTTGGTAGAGAGGGTCAACCAGACCTTGGTCACATATCTGCGACATTTTGTCTCAACCAGGAACAATGACTGGGCATCCGTGCTATCATGGGCGGAGTTTGTGCTGAACAATGCCGTAGCTGACTCCAGTGGACAGACCCCATTCCTCCTTAACTATGGTCAGCATCCGCGGGTTCCTTTACCTATGCCCGTGTCTTCCGCCAACTCCAGGGTGGCAGTCTGAGCTGTGGAGGCACAGGACATTTGGGACCACACTCAGGATGCCATTCGGGCCTCTAAGGAGAGAATGAGGTCCTCCGCCGATGCACATCGGCACCCTGCTCCGACCTTTGCTCTTGGCGACTTAGTGTGGCTCTCCACCCATAATAACAGGCTGCGAGTTGAGTCCGCTAAGTTTGCACCTCGTTACTTGGGCCCCTTCAAGGTCCTCGAACAGGTTAACCCTGTGGTCTACCAACTGGCCCTTCTGCCACACCTGGGCATCACCAACACTTTTCATGTGTCCCTCTTGAAGCCCGTATACATGTCCCAGTTTCCGAGTCATCTGCCGAGACATCGGGTTAGTCTATGGACGATTGCGAGGTGAACGCTATTTTGGGGTGCAAGGATGTACGTGGCAAAAAAAATTTATTTGGTGGATTGGAAAGGTTATGGTCCTGAGGACAGGTAATGTGAGCCTGCAGAGCACGGGCTCCGCAGCTAATTGCTGCCTTCGAGCATAGTGAGGTCCAAGGAGGGGGGTAATGTTAGGGATCGAGTTCCTGCATCTGCACAGGAGGAATCTTGAGCCATCTCCGCTGCGGTCTCCCATTCTTCTCCTGCCGCAGTGGAGCCTGCTCAGCGGAGGCATTGGTCCCATCATCTTGCTCAGTATGACACTGTGCAAAGAGTTACTGCTGCCTTTCCAGCTTCTACCATTGTAGCCAGTACTGGTCAGCGGCGAGCAGACATCTTTGGGACCTACTTTTCTCCTTCTGAGCATGCCCAGGGTAAGATTTCTCATTGGAGATCAAGGGTCACGTGCTCAGATACTGCAGCAATTCCCATTGGTCCTCTAGGAAGGTCCTGAAGTTGCTCAAGTTCTGTGGCAGCTTCCCATTGGTCTTTCTGGGAAGGTGATGTAGTTGCTGCAGCTATAAAAGGTTTAATTGACCGCACAGCCATGCGCTAGTATCAATTCATGTCATGAGTTTGCGCCAATGTGGTCATACATGTGTGTATTCAGGGCTCGGCTGAAATAAGCCACTAGATACCAGCACCTCCAGTGAGGAGATTGTATGTGTGTGTATTCAGGGCTCTGGCTGAAATAAGCCACTAGAATACCGGCACCTTTGGTGAGGAGATTGTGTGTGTGCATTCAGGGCTCCGGCTGAAATAAGCCACTAGAATACCAGCACCTTCGGTGAGGAGATTGTATGTGTGCCTCTTTGAGTGCGTGACCACAGACTGCTATCAGCTCTGCAGTTGCTGTGTACTCCTGTGAGCTAAACAGGACACAGTGCTTTCTTTATAGGCGACTCTGTGAAGTAAAAGAGTTCGCTTTCACAGCCATATAGTGCCACCATTTGCCAGCAGCAGGTTTCTCTCCAGCACGGTGGACCCCGGGCTGCGAACGCCCTGAATATCATCTCACTATTTACTCGGTGCGTTCCGCCAGCTCCTAACACATAAGTTTCATTGTTCTGTGAGCTAGCCTTGGTCTACTCAGTATTTAGTGTGTTCCAAAACTACAAAAAAAGGTAAAAAAGTTATAGTCTGTTATCTCCGTCAGACGCCTGATGTATCTATGGTGTAAAAACCTACCCTTTGCAGGCATATGCTGCATTGTTTTGTGTGCTAACCTTGGTCTACTCGGTTTTTAGTGTTTAAAAAAATTGCAAAAAATTTAAAGAAAAATTTTACAGTCTGCTATCTCCGTCAGATGCCTGGTGTATCTGTGGTGTAAAAAACTTCCCTTCGCAGGCATACGTTGCATTGTTCTGTCTGCTAGCCTTGGTCTACTCATTATTTAGTGTTTTAAAAAATTAGAAAAAAATGTAAAAAATGTATAGTCTGTTATCTCCGTCAGATGCCTGTTGTGGCTGTGGTGCAAAAATATTCCCTTCGCAGGCATACATTGCATATTTTTGCATATTTTCCCGTAGAATGTAAGCCCGCAAGGGCAGGGTCCTTGTCACTCTGTATCAGTATGTAATTGTTAGTTTGCTTACTGTAAGTGATATCTGTACTTTGTATGTAAACCCTACTCATGTACAGCACCATGGAAACAATGGTGCTATATAAATAAATAATAATAATAATAATAATCTTTCTGTCTGCTAGCCTTGGTCTACTCAGTATTTAGTGTTTTCAAAAATTACAAAAATGCATTAAAAAAAGTATACAGTCTGTTATCTCCACCAGATGCCTGGCGTATCTGTGTTGTAAAATTCTTCACTTCGCAGGCATACGTTGCATTGTTCTGTGCGCTAGCCTTGATCTACTCAGTATTTAGTGTTTTCCAAAATTACAAAAATATATATTTTTAAATTTATATGGCATCTGCAATCTTTTCTAGCCAAAATGGTGCTCTGAAATTCAATTGGCGTTCCTTATTTTCAAAGCTCTGCCATGCACTCAAATAGTAGTTTTCCATCACATATGGAGTATCAGTGTACTCAAGATAAATTGCTAAACAAATTATATGGGCTTTTGTCTCCTGTTACCCTTGTGAAAATGAAAAATTTGGGACAAAATGAACATGTTTGTGGGGAAAATAATTATTTTAATTATTTATAATAATTTTCATTTTTATGGATCGACGTTACAAATTTTTGTTAAGCACTTGGGTCAAGCTTCTCACCACACCTCTAGATAAGTTCCTTTAAGGCTGCCATTACACTAGCAGTATTAGGTCAGTATTTTACATCAGTATTTGTAAGCCAAAATCAGGAGTGGGTGATAAATGCAGAAGATGTGCATATGTTTCTGTTATACTTTTCCTCTAATTGTTCCACTCCTGGTTTTGGCTTACAAATACTGATGGTGGTGGATAATCGGACATGTTGAGGCGTGGAGTTCCAGAGAATGGGGGATATTCGGGAGAAATCTTGGAGGCGGTTGTGTGAGGAACGAATACGTTTGGAGGAGAGTAGGAGGTCTTGGGAGGATCGAAGATTATGTGAGGGAAGATATTGGGAGATTAGTTCAGAGATATAGGGAGAAGACAGGTTGTAGATGGCTTTGTAGATCAGCATTAGTAGTTTGAACTGGATTCGTTGGGGAATTGGGAGCCAGTGGAGGGATTTGAAGCGGAGAGAAGCAGGGGAGTAACGAGGAGAGAGGTGGATTAGCCGGGCAGTAGTCTGGAGCGGTGCAAGAGGGTTAGCGGGGAGGCCACAGAAGAGGGTTTTGCAGTAATCAACGTGGGAGATGATTAGGGCATGCACAAGGGCTTTAGAAGATTGTGTGCTAAGGAAGGGACGGATTCTGGCAACACTTTTGAGTTGGAGGCGACAGGAGTTGGCAAGAGTGTGGACGTGCGGCTTGAAGAACAGTTACCCTGAGGCAGGCAGTGGATTTAAGATTTAACCCCTTAATCCCATATGACGTACTATCCCGTCAAGGTGGGGTGGGCCTTAATTCCCACCGACGGGATAGTACGTCATAGCGATCGGCCGCGCTCACGGGGGGAGCGCGGCCGATCGCGGCAGGGTGTCAGCTGCCTATCGCAGCTGAGATCTGGCACTATGTGCCAGGAGTGGTCACGCACCGCTCCTGGCACATTAACCCCCAGCACACCGCGATCAAAGATGATCGCGGTGTGCCGGCGGTGCAGGGAAGCATCGCGCAGGGAGGGGGCTCCCTGCGGGCTTCCCTGAGACGATCGGTACACGGTGATGTACTCACCGTGTACAGAGCGTCTTCTCCCTGCAGTCCCCAGATCCAAAATGGCCGCGGGGCTGCATCCAGGTCCTGCAGGGAGCACTTCCGGGTCAGGAGCAGGCTGCAGCTCTAATCCTACCCGGCTGTTTGTCAGATCACCGATCTGACAGAGTGCTGTGCACACTGTCAGATCAGTGATCTGTGATGTCCCCCCTGGGACAAAGTGAAAGAGTAAAAAAAAAAATTTCCACACGTGTAAAAAAAAAAAATATTATTCCCATAAATACATTTCTTTATAAAAAAAACAAACAATAAAAGTACACATATTTAGTATTGCCACGTCCGTAACGACCCAACCTATAAAACTGTCCCACTAGTTAACCCCTTCAGTGAACACCGTAAGAAAAAAAAAAAGAGCCAAAAAACAACGCTTTATTATCTTACCGCCGAACAAAAAGTGGAATAACACGCGATCAAAAAGACAGATATAAATAACCATGGTACCGCTGAAAAAGTCATCTTGTCCCGCAAAAAATGAGCCACCATATAGCATAATAACCAAAAAATAAAAAAGCTAGAGTCCTCAGAATAAAGCAATGCCAAAATAATTTTTTTTTCTATAAAATAGCTTTTATTGTATAAAAGCGCCAAAACATAAAAAAATATGAGGTCACTTGTGGGGTGTTTGTTATGTTTGGGTACATCAGGGGCTCTGCAAATGCAACGTGACGCCTGCAGACCAATCCATCTAAGTCTGCATTCCAAATGGCGCTCCTTCCCTTCCGAGCTCTGCCATGCGCCCAAACAGTGGTTCCCCCCACATATGGGGTATCAGCATACTCAGGACAGATTGTACAACAACTTCTGGCATCCATTTTATCCTGTTACCCTTGTTAAAATAAAGAAAAGAAAAAAAGCACAAAGTGGAAAATAAAACATAACTTTTAATACTCAAAAGTCGCTAAAAACAGTCACCCAAGTGAACATATAATACGGGACCATGTCACCACCATATAAAATGGACATAGAGAGATGACAGGTCCTACACAGGATTAAAAGTTTCCAGCAATATATGCGGAATCAATCCGGGATAAAGTATCCAAAAGAAGCTGTTCAATAGTCTATAAGACAGCAACTAACTCTATAGCACCAGACGCATATAGACACAATAGACAGTAATCAGCATGTACTGTAAAATATGCTTACTGTGCTAATAAATAAACAGGAATGGTCTCACCAATTCCGTGGGCAGGCAAGGGAGCACTCTCCCTGTGTTGTCCCAACAGAGTGCAGGGCATATGTTTACAGGGGTAGATGTGGACTGCCCTTGTAAGGGCGGGAGCTCGGGGGATAGTTTATCGTAGCCCCATAGGGATTGACATAGGGACTGTCATCTCTTCATGGTCCGGATGTCTGCTTGACTAAAAGAATATCCGGTGCTCCCTTGCCTGCCCACGGAATTATATGTTCACTTGGGTGACTGTTTTTAGCGACTTTTGAGTATTAAAAGTTATGTTTTATTTTCCACTTTGTGCTTTTTTCTATAATTATTAGTGGTATTATCTGCTAGATTTACACTCTTTATGCAGATTTTCTTGCTTTGTTATATACCTTGGTAAAATAAAACAAATTGGAGCTGAAATAAAGTTTGTGTGAAAAAAAGTTAAATATTCATTTTTATTTAAACATTCCAAAAATTCCTGTGAAACCCCTGAAGGGTTAATAAACTTCTTGAATGTGGTTTTGAGCACCTTGAGAGGTGCAGTTTTTAGAATGGTGTCACACTTGGGTATTTTCTATCATATAGACCCCTCAAAATGACTTCAAATGAGATGTGGTCCCTAAAAAAAAATGGTGTTGTAAAAATGAGAAATTGCTGGTAAACTTTTAACCCTTATAACTCCCTAACAAAAAAAAATTTGGGTTCCAAAATTGTGCTGATGTAAAGTAGACACGTGGGAAATGTTACTTATTAAGTATTTTGCGTGACATATCTCTGTGATTTAAGGGCATAAAAATGTAAAGTTGGAAAATTGCGAAATTATCATAATTTTTGCCAAGTTTCCGTTTTTTTCACAAATAAACGCAAGTTATATCAAACAAATTTTACCACTACCATGAAGTACAATATGTCACGAGAAAACTATGTCAGAATCGCCAAGATCTGTTAAAGCGTTCCAGAGTTATAACCTCATAAAGGGACAGTGGTCAGAATTGTAAAAATTGGCCCGGTCATTAACGTGCAAACCACCCTCGGGGCTTAAGGGGTTAAGGTGCAGGAGAGGGCATGATGCCATTTACCGTAAAAGATAGATCAGGTAGGGGGGTTTTGTCTACATTGAGTTTTAGGAAGCAAGAGTTGAAGAAGGAGGATATAGCTGATAGACACTCTGGGATTCTAGACAGCAGAGAGGTGAAATATGGGCCAGAGAGGTAGATCTGAGTGTCCGTCCGCATACAGGTGGTACTGGAAGCCATGGCACTTTATGAGTTGTTCTAGGCCAAGGGTATAGAAGGAAAAACGTAGGGGCCCTAGGACAGAGCCTTGAGGGACTCCAACAGAGAGAGGGCAGGATGAGGAGGTAGTGTGGGAGAGGGAAATGCTAAATGTGCGGATGGAAAGGTATGAAGCAATCAAGTGCAGGGCAAGGCCTTTGCTGCCAAGGGAAGAAAGAATCTATAGCAGTAGGCAGTGGTTGACTGTGTCAGAAGCAGAGGATAGTTGTAGAAGGAGGAGGATGGAGAACTGTCTGTTAGCTTTGGCTGTGAGTAAGTCATTAGTAATTTTGGTCAGAGCAGTTTCGGTGGAGTGGTGGGGGCAGAAGCCAGATTGGAGGTTGTCAAGAAGAGAGTTAGATGAGAGGTGGGAGGAAAGTTGAGCATGGACATGCTGATCAAGAAGTTTGGAAGCAAACGGGAGCAGTGATATAGGGCGATAGCTGGGCATAACAGTTGGGTCAAGGTTAGCTTTTTTGAGGATGGGAGTGATGGTGGCATGTTTGAAAGCAGAGGGAAAGGTACCAGAAGATAGAAATAGGTTCAAGAGATGATTTAGGGCTGGAATGAGCATGTTAGTGAGGTTGGGAAGCAGGTGGGAAGGGATGGGGTCAAGTGCACAGTGGTGAGGTGTGATTTGGAAAGGAGGTGAGTAAGTTCTCCTTCAGTGATGTTGGAGAGGAAAGTTATTAGGGAAGGGCAGAGGTCTGGTATATGGAGTCGTTGGGGTGGTGGAATAGTAAAGGCTTGCCTTGTTTGATCGATCTTGTTTTTGAAGTAGGTGGCAAACTCCTCAGAAGAGATGAGGGGAGTTGAAGGTGGCAGTGGTGGGCGGAGGAGAGAGTTAAATGTGCTGAACAGTTGTATTGGGTTGTATGATAATGAAGATACAAGGTTAGTGAAATAGGTCTGTTTAGCAGAAGTGAGGGCTAGTTTGAAGGCAAGTTTAGCTTGTTTGAAAGCAGTGTAATCGCCTTGCAGGCATGTTTTGTTCCAATGCCGCTCCGCGACCTTGGATGCTTGTCAGAGTTTTTTTGTGAGGTTGTTATGCCAGAGTTGCCTATTGATTTGTTTCACTTTGCCATGCATGAGAGGGGTGACTGAGTCAATGGCTGATGTGAGGGTGGAATTATAGAAAGCGGTGATGCTGTCCGTGTTGTGGAGTGAAAATATGGAGGACAGGAGTAGAAGAGAGTCTGTGAATGTCTAGGTGTGCAAGGTTTCTGTGAGAATGTGGTAGTGGCTGGACATAGGGGGCAGGTGAGGAGGATAAGGATGAGAAGGTAAGTAGATGTTAGTCAGATAGGGGGAAGGGAGAGGTTGTGAGAATAGATAAGGAACAGAAGCGGGTGAAGATGTGGTCTAGTGTATGTCCATCTGCGTGGGTGGCTGTGGAAGACCACTGTGTAAGTCCAAAAGATGAAGTAAGGGCAAGGAGCTTGGAGGATGCTGGCTGGCGGGGTCACTAGGGATATTAAAGTCACCCATTATGATGGTGGGGATGTCAGCAGAGAGAAAGCGAAGAAGCCAGGTGGAGAATTGGTCAATGAAGGCAGTGGCTGAGCCCGGTGGTCAGTATATGTCAGCCATTTGGAGATTAAAGGGAGAGTAGATATGGACAGAGTGAACCTCGAAAGAAGGGAGGATAAGGGAGGGTGGGGATTGGATAGGGTTGATGAAGGAGCAGTTTTTAGAAAGAAGGAAACCCACTCTTCCGCCATGTCTGTTGCCAGAGCGAGGAGTGTGGGTAAAGTGGAGGCCACCGTAACTCAGTGCAGCAGGGGAGGCCATGTCAGGGGGGTCAGCCAGGTCTCATTGAGGGCCTGGAAGGAAAGATTGCAGGAAGTAAAGAGATTGTGGATCACGTGGAGCTTGTTGCAGACAGAGCAGACATTCCAAAGTGCCCCAGAGAGAGGAAGCAGGTGGGGGGGTCAGTGGCACAGATTTTAAGTGTGAGGGGTTGCAGTTGTTTCTCATAGTGTGAGAAGGATAGGGATGAGGATTAGTGGGATGTAGGGGGTGGGAGGCAAGTAGTGAGAATGAGAAGACAAAGGGAAAGTAGGTGGATGAATGAGAGTGCTCGGCTTATATTATATTTTGGTAGGTGAGGTCTGAAGTTAAAGAGCAGGTCTGCGGATGAGCGAGGTGGGGTGGGAGAGAGGGGGAGAGAGTTATTTGGTTCGAGGGTGCAAGGGTTTGGGGTTAGCGAAGGAGAGTGAGGAATAGTGGAGCAAAAATAGTGAGGGCAAATGTGAGCATGGCTAAAGAGCAGGGAAACAAAAGAGAGGCAAGTGAAATTAGAAGACAGGGATTAGTCTTACCATCTGGCCAATTTCTGGACTATTTCTGGTATATTTCTGATGATACACTTAAAAAGATGTCACTTTAAATGATGTCACATCTGACTAAAGTCAGATCTGATCAACTCCATGCCACTTATTGCATTCAAGTGTCCATTAGTAGATTGCAGTTAATACAACATTTGACTACCATCAAAGATAAAGACAGAGGCAGGATAAAATCAAAAGGTGGGGCTAGATGTGAGGAGCACAGACATGCCAATATGCATTCAGAAAATTTCAGTATGATACATGGAATTAAAGTGAGGGAAAAAGTAGCAGAGTACCAGGTAGAACAGAGAGAGGGAAGTGCATGAGATTCAGGGGTGCAGTGGGTTGTCCAGGTTAGGAGACAGTTCAGACGTACCAGGTAGAACAGAGGGAGGCAGGTGCATGGGATTCAGGGGTGCAGTGGGTATTCTAGGTTAGGAGACAGTTCAGACGTACCAGGTAGAACAGAGGCAAGGAAGTGCATGGGATTCAGGGGTGCAGTGGGTATTCCAGGTTAGGAGACAGTTCAGACGTACATGTGGATGGAAGCAGATGGATAAGAGCATGACAGCATGAAGGAGAATATACCATGGGTTACCATTGTGGTATATTTCTAATGATACACTTAAAAAGATGTCAATTTAAATGATGTCACATCTGACTAATATGGATGACAATCACATCTCAATACTCAAACTGGCTAGTGGCTCTCCTGACCTGAGTGTGACAGCATATAGAATTTCAATGCAGCTATGATGCTCGGGTCAGGAGAGCCACCAACCATTACTTGCACTACGATGCGATTGTCATTCTTGTTATACAGCCGTTTGATTGGTACCTAATACTGTAATGTGCAATGCAATTCTTAGTACATGCTGCTCTTATTTCAAGTAAATTTGCCTACAAAGTTCATTGTAACATATTTCTACAAGATAATTTCTTTTAATAGCAAGGCATACAGAGAAGGTTTTATAAAGAATCTAAACAAAAGTTAAATATCTGATTTCATAAAACAGACTTGGGGACACATACTTAATATCTTACCCACAGAGAATCTATTCTTCAGTGTACAGCTTTGCTGTTGCATGAATTTTATAGGACATAGTTAATGTTAGCAAATCATATACTTACAACCAACCAAAATATGAAAGCATAATGATAAAAAATAAATAAGATTGACATGCTTGATGCTTGAATACAATGAAAACCGAGCAAAGAAGAATTCTGATTGGAAAACCAAATATATTTTTCTTACTGATAACAATGTTTAAGTCTCACACTGCTCAGTCACCACCACATTTTTAAAATACAGATTTCAAGGCTCAAAGCCTATAATCTTCTCAAATGCAACACAAACAAATTATATGTTGTGTGTTGTTTATTGCTATAGTCGTTTCTGAATAATAGAATTTCTCCTCTAATTCCTAACTTTACCAAAAAACATATGACAAATTATTATTTTATGGATGCCAGTATACAAATAAGTCATGTCAATTATCATTTCTTTTTAATTTAGAAGGAAAGAGCAGCAGAACTCTGTCAGAGCAAAATTTGAGTGAGTTATGGAGGTCATAATGGAAAAATATTCTATGCTAGAAAAATAATATCAAGAAACAATGGGAATAGAGGTAGTCCAAATAAATTGCATGGGTCACTAAAACTCTTTGAGGTCATATTAGATATCGGTTTTGGTTTGATTGTCCATGCCAGCACGTCACAGCTAAGATGTGGGAGAGATTGCATACATGAAAGGTTATAATTACATACCCTTCCATAAAAGCTTCAGTATGTTCAGAACAGTGGATAGAGGTTAAATTTAGTTGAATAGGTGAATATCACTTAACTATTGTTATACATTCATAATTAAGACTCATCAGAAATTTTACAGAATAAATTAATATTAAGATCATTTTAAAGTCTAGATATACAATTCTAAATGGGTATTTTGTGTATTTCATTAAGACATTAAATCAATGTTTATAGTTTAAAATAATGTCAATTTAATGTTAAACATTCTGATTAATTTCTTAAAGGGTTTGTGCAGACACTAAAAGTGTGTTTTAAAAAAATCTTGAAATGCTGTAAAATAATACAAAAGTAATGTCTACCAAATTCTTGTTGTTACTATTCCAACGCCTACTTGGTCTCCTACCGATCTCTGTACTTTCTGACCTTGACAGACCTGTGACAACTGCACTCTATCACTGACTCAGTTATTGAATTTAATGACTAGTTATCTAATAATGGCTTAAGTAATCATTCACATTTCTGACTGAGAAGGAACTACATTGCGTGTGGATAGTTAGATAGGCATGGGAACAGGAGTATGGAGGATAGAGAGGAAAGCTGGGTTTAGATTGTGGCCATTAAAAACTGTCAACTGTCTACTTGCAAGATGATCAATAGTCATTTCATGGCCTGTTTTATACAAGAATACAAGATTTCTATGTGGACAGAACAATTGTTAATGCAAAAATTCTAAAGATTATCAAACTGATCCTCATTGAATTCAATGGGAGGCAAAACCCAAATATATAGACAACACCTTGAGAGGGTCCTAAAAGCTACCAAAACAACTCAAATTAGGTGCAGACAGCAGGAAAAGAGACATCAATTGACCCATCAATTGCGCTATGAGTAATAAAATTGATGTGGTTCCTTTTAATTTTGATAACCAGCCAGGCAAAACTGACAGATACAGACTGTAACGCTCAGCTGTCAGCGTAAGCAAGGCTGGTTATCAAAAATAGAGCGGTCCCATGCTGTTTTTTAAATATTTAAATAAATAATGTAAAAAATGGCATGGGGTCCCACCATTTTTGACAACCAGCCAAGCTGAAGTAGACAGCTGGAGGCTTGTATTCTCAAGCTGGTAAGGGGTCATGGATATTGCCCCTTCAAGCCTAAAAATAGCATTCCTCAGGCACCCAGAAATGGTGCATCTATTAGATAATTCTGTCACTTTCCCTGGCTCTTTCCAATTGCCCTGGTGTAGTGGCAAGTGGGTTGATAGTTGGAGGGTTGATGTCACCATTTTATTGTGATATCAAGACCAAAAATTAGCAATGGAAAGGCGTATGTAAGATTTCCACATTACTAACCCCATAGTGATATTGCATAAAGAAAAACACAGAATAAAGTCCTTTAACCCCTTAGCGACCGCCGATACGCCTTTTAACGGCGGCCGCTAAGGGTACTTAAACCACAGCGCCGTTAATTAACGGCGCTGTGGAAAAAGTAAATAGCGCCCCCCAGAGTCGGATTTTCTCCGGGGTCTCGGCTGCCGGGGGTAGCCGAGACCCCAGAGAACATGATTCGGGGTTTTTTTAACCCACCCCGCATTTGCGATCGCCGGTAATTAACCGTTTACCGGCGATCGCAAAAAAAAAAAAGCAATCTCTTTTTAATTTCTCTGTCCTCCGATGTGATCGCACATCGGAGGACAGAGAAAAGAGGTCCTAGGTAGCCCCCCAATACTTACCTATCTCCCCCGATGCTCCTCGTGGCTCCCGGTGGGCACCGCCATCTTCAAAATGGCGGGCGCATGCGCAGTGCGCCCGCCGGCCGCCCCCGCGAGAATCTTTGGGGTCTTGGCTGCCGGGGGTAGCCGAGACCCCAAAGAGAATGATCGGGGTCGGTTTTACCGACCCCTGTTTTGCGATCGCCGGTAATTAACTGTTTACCGGCGACCGCAAAAAAAAAAAAAAAAGTCAAAGTGTAATTCTCTGTCCTCTGATGTGATCGCACATCAGAGGACAGAGAAATAGGGGGATTCGGGGACCCTAGCATACTCACCTGTGTCCCTGGGTCCTCCTGCTGCTCCTCCTGGCCGCCAGCAAAAGAAAATGGCGGGCGCATGCGCAGTGTGCCCGCCATCTGTCTCCATCTGCCGGCCGGCAGGAGAAGAGCAGTTGGGGCTAAAATTAGGGTTAGGGGTAGGGTTAGGGGTAGGGTTAGGGTTAGGGGTAGGGTTAGGGGTAGGGTTAGGGGTAGGGTTAGGGTTAGGGGTAGGGTTAGGGGTAGGGTTAGGGTTAGGGGTAGGGTTAGGGTTAGGGGTAGGGTTAGGGGTAGGGTTAGGGTTAGGGGTAGGGTTAGGGTTAGGGGTAGGGTTAGGGGTAGGGTTAGGGGTAGGGTTAGGGCTAGGGGTAGGGTTAGGGGTAGGGTTAGGGCTAGGGTTAGGGCTAGGGTTAGGGGTAGGGTTAGGGCTAGGGGTAGGGTTAGGCTTAGGGCTAGGGCTAGGGTTAGGGCTAGGGTTATGGCTAGGGGTAGGGTTAGGGGTAGGGTTAGGGGTAGGGTTAGGGCTATGATTAGGGTTAGGGCTAAATTTAGGGTTAGGGTTGGGGCAAAATTTAGGGTTAGGGTTGGGGCTAAATTTAGAGTTAGGGTTGGGGCTAAATTTAGGGTTAGGCTTCTTTCACACTTACGTCGGTACGGGGCCGTCGCAATGCGTCAGCCCGACATACCGACACACATTGTGAAAATTCTTGTCCAAAACGACGGATTGCGACGGATGCCAAACAACGCAAGTGTGAAAGTAGCCTTAGGGCTAGGGTTAGGGTTGGGGCTAATGTTAGGGCTAGGGTTGGGGCTAAAGTTAGGGTTAGAGTTGGGATTAGGGTTAGGGTTTGGATTAGAGTTGGTATTAGGGTTAGGGTTGGAATTAGGGTTACGCTTGGGATTAGGGTTAGGTTTGGGATTAGGGTTAAGGTTAGGGTTGTGATTAGGGGTGTATTGGGATTAGGGTTAGGTTTGAGGTTAGGGTTGAGATTAGGATTAGGGGTGTGTTGGATTTTGGGTTTTGATTAGTGTTATGGTTAAGGTTGACATTAGGGTTGTTTTGGGGTAAGGGTTGTTTTGGGGTAAGGGTTGTGATTATGGTTAGGGTTAGTGATTAGGATTATGGATCAGGTTGAGATTAGGGTTAGGGGTGTGTTGGAGTTAGGGTTGGAGCTAGAATTGGGGGGTTTCCACTGTTTAGGTACATCAGGGGGTCTCCAAACACGATAGCCAATTTTGCGCTCAAAAAGTCAAATGGTGCTCCCTCCCTTCTGAGCTCTGCCGTGCGCCCAAACAGTGGGTTACCCTCACATATGGGGCATCAGCATACTTGGGATAAATTGGAAAACAACTTCTGGGGTCCAATTTCTCTTGTTACCCTTGTGAAAATAAAAACTTGGCGGCTACAAAATCCTTTTTGTGGAAAAATATATTTATTTTTTTATGACTTTGCATTATAAACTTCTGTGAAGCACTTGGGCATTCAAAGTTCTCACCACACATCTATATAAGTTCCTTGGGGGGTCTAGTTTCCAAAACGGGGTCACTTGTGGGGGGTTACTACTGTTTAGGTACATCAGGGGCTCTGCAAACGCAACATAACGCCCACAGACCATTCCATCTAAGTCTGCATTCCAAAACGGCGCTCCTTCCCTTCCGAGCTCTGCCGTGCGCCCAAACAGTGGTTTACCCCCACATATGGGGCATCAGCATACTCAGGATGAATTGGACAACAACATTAGTGGTCCAATTCATCCTGTTACCCTTGTGAAAATAAAAACTTGGGGGCTAAAATATCTTTTTTGTGAAAAAAATTTTTTTTTATTTTCACGACTCTGCATTCTAAACATCTGTGAAGCACTTGGGCATTCAAAGTTCTCACCACACATCTAGATAAGTTCCTTGGGGGGTCTAGTTTCCAAAATGGGGTCACTTGTGGGGGGTTACTACAGTTTAGGTACATCAGGGGCTCTGCAATTGCAACATAATGCCCACAGACCATTCTATCAAAGTCTGCATTCCAAAAAGGCGCTCCTTCCCTTCTGAGCTCTGCCGTGTGCCCAAACAGTGGTTTACCCCCACATATGGCACATCAGCGTACCCGGGATAAATTGGACAACAACTATTGCAGTCCAATTTCTCCTGTTACCCTTGTGAAAATAAAAACTTGGGGGCTACAATATCTTTTTTGTGGAAAAAAAAAATATTTTTTATTTTCATGACTCTGCATTCTAAACTTCTGTGAAGCACTTGGGCATTCAAAGTTCTCACCACACATCTAGATAAGTTCCTTGGGGGGTCTAGTTTCCAAAATGGGGTCACTTGTGGAGGATTTCTACTGGTTAGGTACATCAGGGGCTCTGCAAACGCAACATAATGACCGCAGACCATTCTATCAAAGTCTGCATTCCAAAACGGCGCTCCTTCCTTCCGAGTTCTGCCGTGTGCCCAAACAGTGGTTTACCCCCACATATGGGGTACCAGCATACTCAGGACAAATTGGACAACAACTTTTGAGGTCAAATTTCTCTTGTTACCCTTGTGAAAATAAAAACTTGGGGGCTAAAAAATCTTTTTTGTGGAAAAAAAATATTTTTTATTTTCACGACTCTGCATTATAAACTTCTGTGAAGCACTTGGGCATTCAAAGTTCTCACCACACATCTAGATAAGTTCCTTAAGGGGTCTAGTTTCCAAAATGGTGTCACTTGTGGGGGGTTTCCACTGTTAAGGCACATCAGGGGCTCTCCAAACGCGACATGGCGTCCAGTCTCAATTCCAGCCAATTCTACATTGAAAAAGTAAAACGGCGCTCCTTCACTTCCAAGCTCTGCCATGCGCCCAAACAGTGGTTTACCCTCACATATGGGGTATCGACGTATTCAGGAGAAATCGCACAACAACTTTTGTGGTCTAATTTCTCCTGTTACCCTTGTGAAAATAAGAATTTGTGGGCGAAAAGATCATTTTTGTGTAAACAAAAGCGATTTTTTTATTTTCACGGCTCTACTTTATAAACTTCTGTGAAGCACTTGGGGGTTCAAAGTGCTCACCACACATCTAGATAAGTTCCTTAAGGGGTCTAGTTTCCAAAATGGTGTCAGTTGTGGGGAGTTTCCACTGTGTAGGCACATCAGGGGCTCTCTAAACGTGACATGGCGTCCGATCTCAATTCCAGCCAATTCTGCATTGAAAAAGTCAAACGGCGCTCCTTCACTTCTAAGTTCTGCGGTGCACCCAAAAAGTGGTTTACCCCCACATATGGGGTATTGGCGTATTCAGGAGAAATTGCATAACAAAATTTATGGTTACATTTCTGTTTTTACACTTGTGAAAATAAAAAAAATGGTTCTGAATTAAGATGTTTGCAAAAAAAAGTTAAATGTTCATTTTTTCCTTCCACATTGTTTCAGTTCCTGTGAAGCACGTAAAGGGTTAATAAACTTCTTGAATGTGGTTTTGAGTACCTTGAGGGGTGTAGTTTTTAGAATCATGTCACACTTCATTATTTTCTATCATATAGACCCCTCACAATGACTTCAAATGTGATGTGGTCCCTAAAAAAAATGGTGTTGTAAAAATGAGAAATTGCTGGTCAAATTTTAACCCTTATAACTCCCTAACAAAAAAAAAATTTTTTTTCCAAAATTGTGCTGATGTAAAGTAGACATGTGGGAAATGTTATTTATTAACTATTTTTCATGACATATCTCTCTGATTTAAGGGCATAAAAATACAAAGTTTGAAAATTGCAAAATTTTAAAAATTTTCTCCATATTTCCGTTTTTTTCATAAATAATCGCAAGTAATATCGAAGAAATGTTACCATTAACATGAAGTACAATATGTCACGAAAAAACAACCTCAGAATCAGCAGGATCCGTTGAAGCGTTTCAGAGTTATAACCTCATAAAGTGACAGTGGTCAGAATTGCAAAAATTGGCTCGGTCATTAAGTACCAAATTGGCTCTGTCACTAAGGGGTTAATTGAAAGGAAGACACAAATAAATTCCTTTACTGAATCTATATTAAACCATACTCACATGATCGCCTAATCCACTGAAAGCAATGTCTCCTGGTACAGAATTAAAATAATAAACGCTATTCCTCACCTGTCTGCCAAGAAGATAACAATCCATTTGTCCCGCAATGCAACTAGTTCTGCTATATCAAGATGGCAGGCTCCATTGTTTCAAAGCAGGGTGTGACTAATATATAAAAATAACTTTTAATGTATTTTTGCTAAAATTGGTATAACCAACCACAATAGAAACAAAAACATAAAGGACTCACAGAAGATATTCCCATACAAAGGGAATGAACAAATCACCAAATCCCGGAGACTTTCTAGACAACACTTCAATGTCAATCTCTTAAGGGAAAGAATCGCCTCCTATAAGGAAGCACGTGCCACATATAAATCACAAACCGCATATCTCTTGTCTCAATCGATGACATGGAGATGCAGTGACGGTGATCAGTGTGTAATAATTAGAACGATCTCACCTCCGTACTTCTTTTTCGGTAAGGGTAAGACCACTCACGTCCTCAGCATCTGGGAGGGGGGGGGGGGCCACAATTCCGGCCGCACACATGCCCGTCCACGCTGTCAGGAAAGTAATTTTAACCCCAAAATACCAAACACATTTTCCCTACGCGTTTCGTTGTGTGTAACTCATCAGGGGAAACTAATGAATAGTCCCTCCAACTCAGTGGGGGACCCTAAACATAGGGGTATGCATAGGTTGGCTTATGTGGTTGGTTATACCAATTTTAGCAAAAATACATTAAAAGTTATTTTTTATATATTAGTCACACCCTGCTTTGATATACTGTTTTTTGATTGGTGGATCCCACTTTTTTTTAATTCAGGCTCCATTGTTGCATGATGTGACTATACAGCCTGCCATCCAGCCGAGACAATGGACTGTACATTCTTGCTCAGCACAAAGCCTTTGAGTAAACTCCTATTACCTAACTGATATCACGCTCACAGTGCCATCAGAAAAGTCCTGGGAGTTCACAGTCAATTAACTCAGTTCAACTCACTAACGTCAGTGCAAGCGTCATTACATTATTTCCCACCGCTCTTGCAGGGAAAACATTACTAACCCATGGGCTTGATGTCACCTGACAATACAAAGGTGAAATCAACTCCACAAATATGAACCCTTCTTGCCAATGCTACAGGCAAGTGGGAAGAGCCGGGCAAAGCACCAGAATTGGTGCATCTAATAGATGTGCCTTTTCTGGGGAGGCTGCGGGCTTCTATTTTTAGACTGGGGGCACCAATTTCCATGGCCTCTTACCAGCCTGAGAATACCATCCCTTAGCTGTATGCTGTAGCTTGGCTGGTTGTCAAAAATAGTGGGGCACCTCAAGCCATTTTTAAAATTATTTATTTAAATAACTAAGAAATACAGCATGTGGACTCCTCTTTTCTTGATAACCAGCCTTGCTAAAGCTGACTGCTGGAGATTTCAGCCTGCAGCTGTCAGTTTTACCTGTCAGGCTATCAAAAATACAGGGAAACACCACGTCATTTTTTTATATTTACTTACTGTGCAGGCAGTGGCTGATGAACACTCTCATCAGTCACTGCCTGTTCTTGCTGTTAACAGTTGAGTATGGATCGCCCCCAGTAGAGTGGGGTACTCAGAGCCGGGCCCTTCGGTTCTCAAGGGGGATGTCATGGTGGCTGACCCGGTCCATGGCCCTAAGGACGTCCATTAATACATGGGGGAAAGGTCTTTAAAGGGATAATGTTCGTGACGCCACCAGTGGTATTCAGTCAGGGTGACCAACGCTGCTTAGGGGTCCACTGGGGTGATGTTGTGGTAGCTAGATGGTATACCTTCCCACAGGTGAAGTATGTCCCCAGGGCTTCCCAGAGGTGTAGATAGTGAATGGTGTGAGGCGCAGTGAAGAACAAGGACAAAAGGTTACAGTCTCTCTACCTTTACTGAAAGCTTCAGCATCCACAGTCCAGAGCACCAGATCACAGGGCAAGCAGAGTCCGGCCGGTCTGAAGGCAAATCCAGAGTCTCCTTATCCAGGTGGAAATCAGTAGCCTTCCTCTAGCACCTGGATGTTGTAGTACCTTCCTGCTGAGCTTCTCATAAGGTCCTCACAACTGTTGTTGGTGTTCTGGATGTTATGTCTTTCTCTATGTCCCCCAGATGGATAGGAACAACCCATATGACTGATGGCCTGAGGCTTTTTACAGGTACTCTAGCATGCCGGGCCCCCACAGTTGCCACCGTGCCTCCTGCATAAAAGGTCGGGCAACTAATATGGAATTAGCTATCCTTCCGGTCTCTGGAGCCAGGCTTGGAGACGATGACTCCCTCGGTGTTCCGGCTACTGGCTACTGTGCCTCAGAAAGGAGGCAGCCTTTTACAAGGCAGAACTCCTTCTGGTTTCCTCTCCTTTTGCTATGACTTCCTTTAACACTCTCTGCAACACAATTCTCCTTCAATGTCTCTTTCTTAGGATGCTACCACACGTGGGGCAGGCGCAGCTCCGTGGCCTTCTGTCTAGGCCTCTGACAGGATCCCACCCTGTCAGGGACCCACTACCTGTGCGGAGCCCAGATAGCAGCTCACTGGGTCAAAACCCAGTCAGCTTCTGCCTAAATTTCTATCCAGACCACCAGTTTTACCTAATTGTGAGAAGTGCCTTACTAAATAGGAGCGTAGCTCTCACTGGTGGGCTGGAGTGTGAAGTGTGTTGTGTGGTTTGTGATACCTGGTAAAGTGATCTCCTTTATTGCCTTCAGACGTAACATCACTCCCCTGGTGGAAGAATGACATTACTGCAATGACCAGGACCCTGGGGCGCTGCAAGTACAACTCTCAACATTGCCCCATGATCACAAGGTGAGCAGGGGACAGTGATGTGAGCTGTCTTCAGCCGCCAACGCTGATTCCCAGGTGCTGGTCCATGGAAACAGTGAAAGTGAGATGTCCCCTACTGTATGACATAAGTAACAGAGAAATTTTTGTAGGGTCCTGTGGATAAGGCATCTGTAACATAGACTAGATGCTACAAACAATTTCAAATTGAGATGTCCCCTACTGTACAACGTTAGTAACTGAACATTTAGTGTGGGTGACACCTGTATAACCTAGAAGATATGCTCCAAACAATTTAACAATTGGATTTAGTCTGCTGTATGACATTTGTAAAACCCCCAAATATTTTTTTATTTGTATGTGCAAATTTACATGTTCACATTTAGCAACAGAAAAGATTATTTTTTTTATATGCGTGAGGACTGCAGACAGCTAAAAGGGATTGAAGTTCATTCCCTGTCCTCCATAGTACATGCCTGCACACGGCAATCTTGCCTTGCGCAGGCGTGTACTATGGAGGACAGAGAATGAACATCAATCCAATATTGCAGCCAGCATGCAGCCAGCGGGTAAGGAAAGGGTGAATCAAACGCCCGAAAACCCCGCCTCTATGGCTGAAAATTGTTCCCTCCAAATTCAGGTGACAGAGTCCCTTTAATTTCAACCTCCAAAAAATTAGAACATAACTTTTTTCTTCATGTGCATAGCCATATATGCAGACTGAAATTTCACCTACACTAAATAACAAGGTGATATATAGCATGATGAATCACAGTAACAACTACCCCAAAAAAATATTTTTTCAGGCACAATAGATCAAATCATAGAACAATGTCTCTACACCACTAAATGACAAGGTTTGATATGGCATGCTGTTTAACATTTAGCTAGTGAAAAATAAGATTTAAAATGGTCTACTCATGCATGTAGCACAATAGAAGCAGTGCACAATATACTTGTATGACATTTGCCCTGCTCTCTATGTCTGTGGACCTCAGTAATGGCAAAAAAAAAAAAAAAATTATTGCTGGAAGGTCGATTTCACAGCCACACAGGAACTAGCTAAACTATCTGACTAAGAAACAACCGCCTAGCTAACTACCTAAAATCTAGCTGCTAACACTGCCAGCGTCAGGAGCAGCCTTTCTGTGCTGTTATAGTGTTAAAATGGCACTAAAACAAGATGTACACTCTTTATATGGAGAGGAACATGTGATTTCAGCAGCCAATGACACAAGCAATTGTTTCAGGATATTGTTGGTAGCGGCAATGTCCACACATCAAGTTAGAAAAAAAATAACAGTTTACAAGCACGCCACTACTCTAAGCTCTGCAAAACCCCTACCCTCATCAAACACGTACCCCACGCTCATGATACACCACCATTAACGTAGCCAAAGTTCAGCGGTAAAAGCATTACTGCTGGTCAGAGAGCTGTGGTTCCCACGCTGTCAAGATTTACCTCTGGTCTCTGGTGTGGGCTAATGCAACTACTGCTCCCATTAGCCTACATCTGCTGTCGCTAGTAACAGTGAGAGCAGGCAGTGGCTGATGGAAGTACCTGTACCAGCACCTGCCCTGTAAATAATTTAAAAAAAATGTGTGGGTTCCCCTATATTTTTGATAGCCAGCCAGGCAAAACTAACAGCTGGGGGCTGCAGCTCTCAGCTGTCAGCTTCAGCAAAGCTGGCTTACAAGAATACAAGGGTTTGCAAGCTGTTTTTTTTTTAATTATTTAAATAAATAATTTAAAAGCACAGACTTGGGTCCCCCCCATTTCTGACAACAAACCAAGCTTAACCCCTTTCTGACATTAGACGTACTATCCCATCGAGGTGGGGTGGGCCCGTATGACCACCGATGGGATAGTACGTCATATGCGATCGGCAGCGCATATGACGGGGGGAGCGCTGCCGATCGCGGCCGAGTGTCAGCTGTCTATCACAGCTGACATCCGGCACTATGTGCCAGAAGCCGTCACGGACCGCGATCAAACATGATCGCGGTGTGCCGGCGGTGCAGGGAAGCATCGCGCAGGGAGGGGGCTCCCTGCGGGCTTCCCTGAGACCTCCGCAGCAACATGATGTGATCGCGTTGCTGCGAGGGTCTCCCTACCTCCCTCCCTGTAGCAGACCCGGATCCAAGATGGCCGCTGCATCCGGGTCCTGCAGGGAGGGAGGTGGCTTCACAGCGCCTGCTCAGAGCAGGCACTGTAAAGCCTGCAGCACTGTAAGTCAGATCGGTGATCTGACAGAGTGCTATGCAAACTGTCAGATCATCAATCTGTGATGCTCCCCCTGGGACAAAGTAAAGAATTTAAAAAAATAATTTCCAAATGTGTAAAAAAATAAAATAAAAAAAAAAATCCTAAATAATGAAAAAAAAATATATTATTCCCATAAATATATTTCTTTATCTAAATAAATTAAAAAAAACAATAAAAGTACACATATTTAGTATCGCCGTGTCCGTAACGACCCCACCTATAAAACTGGCCCACTAGTTAACCCCTTCATTAAACACCGTAAGAAAAAAAAGAAAAACGATGCAAAAAAACAACGATTTATTATCATACCGCCGAACAAAAAGTGGAGTAACACGCGATCAAAAAGACGCATATAAATAACCATGGTACCCCTGAAAACGACATTTTGTCCCGCACAAAACGAGCCACGATACAGCATTATCAGCAAAAAAATTAAAAAGTTATAGTCCTGAGAATATAGCGATGCAAAAATAATTATTTTTTCTATAAAATAGTTTTTATCGTATAAAAGCGCCAAAACATAAAAAAAAGATATAAATGAGGTATCGCTGTAATCGTACTGACCCGAAGAATGAAACTGCTTTATCAATTTTACCAAACGCAGAACAGTATAAACGCCTCCCCCAAAAGAAATTCATGAATAGCTGGTTTTTGGTCATTCTGCCTCACAAAAATCGGAATAAAAAGCGGTCAAAAAATGTCACGTGCCCCAAAAAATTACCAATAAAAACGTCAATTCGTCACGCAAAAAACAAGACCTCACATGACTCTGGACCAAAATATGGAAAAATTATAGCTCTCAAAATGTGGTAACGCAAAAAATATTTTTTTGCAATAAAAAGCGTCTTTCAGTGTGTGACGGCTGCCAATCATAAAAATCCGCTAAAAAACCTGCTATAAAAGTAAATCAAACTCCCCTTCATCACCCACTTAGTTAGGGAAAAATTTTAAAAATGTATTTATTTCCATTTTCCCATTAGGGCTAGGGCTAGGGTTAGGGTTAGGGCTAGGGTTAGGGTTCGGGCTAGGGTAAGGGTTAGGGCTAGGGTTAGGGCTAGGGCTAGGGTTAGGGTTAGGGCTAGGGTTAGTGCTAGGGTTAGGGCTAGGGTTAGGGCTAGGGTTAGGGTTAGGGCTAGGGTTAGGGTTAGGGCTAGAGTTAGGGTTAGGTTTAGGGCTAGGGTTAGGGTTAGGGTTAGGGCTAGGGTTAGGGTTAGGGCTAGGGTTAGGGCTAGGGTTAGGTCTAGGGTTAGGGTTGGGGCTAGGGTTAAGGCTACAGTTAGGGTTGGGGCTAAAGTTAGGGTTAGGGTTTAGATTACATTTACGGTTGGGAATAGGGTTGGGATTATGGTTAGGGGTGTGTCAGGGTAAGAGGTGTGGTTAACGTTACTGTTGGGATTAGGGTTAGGGGTGTGTTTGGATTAGGGTTTCAGTTATAATTTGGGGGTTTCGACTGTTTAGGCACATCAGGGGCTCTCCAAACGCGACATGGCGTCCGATCTCAATTCCAGCCAATTCTGCGTTCAAAAAGTAAAACAGTGCTCCTTCCCTTTCGAGCTCTCCTCTGTGCCCAAACAGGGGTTTACCCCAACATATGGGGTATCAGCGTACTCAGGACAAATAGAGCAACAACATTTGGGGTCCAATTTCTCCTGTTACCCTTGGGAAAATACAAAACTGGGAGCTAAAAAAAGATTTTTTATTTTCACGGCTCTGCGTTATAAACTGTAGTGAAACACTTGGGGGCTCAAAGTTCTCACAACACACCTAGATAAGTTCCCTGGGGGGTCTAGTTTCCAATATGGGGTCATTTGTGGGGTGTTTCTACTGTTTAGGTACATTAGGGGCTCTGCAAACGCAATGTGACGCCTGCAGACCATTCCATCTAAGTCTGCATTCCAAATGACGCTCCTTCCCTTCCGAGCCCTCTCATGCGCCCAAACGGTGGTTCCCCCCCACATATGGGGTTTCAGCGCACTCAGGACAAATTGGACAACAACTTTTGTGGTCCAATTTCTCCTGTTACCCTCGGGAAAATACAAAACTGGGGGCTAAAAAATAATTTATGTGGGAATTTTTTTTTTTTTTTTACGGCTCTGCATTATAAACTTCTGTGAAGCCCTTGGTGGGTCAAAGTGCTCACCACACATCTAGATAAGTTGCTTAGGGGGTCTACTTTCCAAAATGGTGTCACTTGTGGGGGTTTCTTTTGTTTAGGTACATTAGGGGCTCTGCAAATGCAATGTGACACCTGCAGACCATTCCATCTAAGTCTGCATTCCAATTGGCGCTCCTTCCTTCCGAGCCCTCCCATGCGCCCAAACAGTAGTTCCCCCCCCACATATGGGGTGTCAGCGCAGTCAGGACAAATTGAACAACAAATGTTGGGGTCCAATTTCTCCTGTTACCCTCGGGAAAATACAAAACTGGAGGCTAAAATATAATTTTTGTGGGAAAAAATTTGTGTTTTATTTTTACTGCTCTGCATTATAAACTTCTGTGAAGCCCTTGGTGGGTCAATGCGCTCACCACACATCTAGATAAGTTCCCTAGGGGGTCTACTTTCCAAAATGGTGTCATTTGTGGGGGGTTTCAATGTTTAGGCACATCAGTGGCTCTCCAAACACAACATGGCGTCTCATCTCAATTCCTGTCAATTTTGCATTGAAAAGTCAAACAGCGCTCCTTCCCTTCCGAGCTCTCCCATGCACCCAAACAGTGGTTTACCCCCACATATGGGGTTTCAGCGTACTCAGGACAAATTGTGCAACAAATTTTGGGGTCCAATTTCTTCTCTTACCCTTGGGAAAATAAAAAATTGGGGGCGAAAAGATAATTTTGGTGAAAAAATATGATTTTTTTATTTTTACGGTTCAGCATTATAAACATCTGTGAAGCACTTGGTGGGACAAAGTGCTCACCACACCTCTAGATAAGTTCCTTTGGGCGTCTGCTTTCCAAAATGGTGTCACTTTGTGGGGGGGGTTTCAATGTTTAGGCACATCAGTAGCTCTCCAAACGCAACATGGCGTCCCATCTCAATTCCTGTCAATTTTGCATTGAAAAGTCAAATGGCGCTCCTTCGCTTCCAAGCTCTGTCATGCGCCCAAACAGTGGTTTACCTCCACATATGGGGTATCGGTGTACTCAGGACAAATTGTACAACAACTTTCTCCTGTTACCCTTGGTAAAATAAAACAAATTGGAGCTGAAGTAAATTTTTTGTGAAAAAAAGTTAAATGTTCATTTTTATTTAAACATTCCAAAAATTCCTGTGAAGCACCAGAAGGGTTAATAAACTTCATGAATATGGTTTTGAGCACCTTGAGGGGTGCAGTTTTTAGAATGGTGTCACACTTGGTTATTTTCTATCATATAGACCCCTCAAAATGACTTCAAATGAGATGTGGTCCCTAAAATAAAATGGTGTTGTAAAAATGAAAAATTGCTGGTCAACTTTTAACCCTTATAACTCCCTAACAAAAAAAAATTTTGGTTCCAAAATTGTGCTGATGTAAAGTAGACATGTGGGAAATGTTACTTATTAAGTATTTTGTGTGACATATCTCTGTGATTTAATTGCATAAAAATTCAAATTTGGAAAATTGCGAAATTTTCAAAATTTTCGCCAAATTTTCATTTTTTTTCACAAATAAACGCAGGTAATATCAAAGAAATTTTACCACTATCATGAAGTACAATATGTCATGAGAAAACAGTGTCAGAATCACTGGGATCCGTTGAAGCATTCCAGAGTTATAACCTCATAAAGGGACAGTGGTCAGAATTGTAAAAATTGGCCCGGTTATTAACGTGCAAACCACCCTTGGGGGTAAAGGGGTTAAAGCAGACAGCGGGAGGCTGGTATTCTCAGGATGGTAAGGGGCCATGGATGTTGTCCCCTAGCCTAAAAACAGCAGCCCACAGCCACCCAGAAAAGGCACATCTATTAAATGTGCCAATTTTGGAGTTTTGCTCGGCTTTTCCCACTTGCCCGGTAGTGGTGGAAAGTGGGATTCATATTTGTGAGATTGATGTCACCTTTGTATTGTCAGGTGACATTAAGCCCACGGCTTAGTAATGGAGAAGCATCTATAAGTAATATTGTACATTCACATTTAGCAAGTGTAAAAATAAGATTTAGAACAATCTACTCGTGAATGGAGCACAAAAGAAACAGTGTACAATACACTTGTATCCCAAAATGAAGAAAAATAGCAGCAACACTCCAAATGTTGGTGAAAAAAAATCCTTAGTCCTTTATTTTACAAAGAATTGCATGGACAAGGTTGTGCGGGCAAGGATAAGTGCAGATTATGCAGAAAAGAGAAACAGGACGACGGCCGTTTCGCATTATGCCCGCACAACTTTATCTGTCATGATTCCAATGGCAGGGGATCACAAAAGGACAAGCACAAAAAACAAAACAAGCTCTAGGGTGATGGAAACTGAGCTGACCGCGATCCTGAACCTCAACACACAACTAGCTGTAGCCGGGGAACGTGCCTACGATGATTCTAGACGTCTCGCGCCAGCCGAAGAACTAACTTTCCCTATTAGAAGAAACACAGACCTCTCTTGCCTCCAGAGAAACACCCCACAGAAATAGCAGCCCCCCACATGTAATGACGGTGAAATGAGAGGAAAGCACATACGTAGTAATGAAAACAGATTCAGCAAAATGAGGCCCGCTAAAGCTAGATAGCAGAGGATACAAAAGTGAACTGCGCGGTCAGCGAAAAACCCTACAAAAAACCATCCTGAAATTACTTGAACTCATGTTCCAACTCATGGAACATGAGGAGTAATATCAGCCCACTAGAGCAACCAGCAAAAAGGAATCACATATCTGCAAGCTGGACTAAGACAAAAATTAAGCAAAACGTGGAACAGGAAAATCAAAAACTTAGCTTGTCCTGAAGAATACAGAAGCGGGAAGCAGAGGTAACAAGACACACTGATTACATTGATAGCCGGCGAGGAAATGACAAGAAAGCCAGGTTAAATAGGAAACTCCCATATCCTGATAGAACAGGTGGACACCAGAGACCGCAGAGAACACAAGTCACCCAGTACCATCTGTAACCACCAGAGGGAGCCCAAAAACAGAATCCACAACACTTATCCATGCAATTCTTTGTAAAATAAAGGACTAAGGATTTTCTTTCACCAACATTTGGAGTGTTGCTGCTATTTTTCTTTCTTGTGGGATTTCTTCATGTGGCTTTCCAGCAGGCACCTTCAACAGCATATTCAACCACTGTATTGTGTCTGTGATTCCGCGTCTACTCCGCGATAATAGTAAGTAAAGTGCGCTACTCAGTGCCATTCGCTTTTTTTTTGCTTTTGGACAATACATTTGTATGACATGTGCCCTGCTCTCTATGTCTGTGGACCGCAGTAATGGCAAAAAAAATTTTTTTTTGCCAAATATTTTTTAGGAAATGTCTGGAGATGTCCATCTTACAGGTAATTATGTTACCAATACAATCAATATGTTTGTAACTTTTTTTAGCACTGATATTCAGGCTGTTATTTATATTTTCAATAAGAACTTTCACATTCTGTTTCAAGATGACAAACTGGCCAATATGTTGATGCACGGCGTTAGACATTCTGCACACTAGGCCAGATCAATTGGAGATATGCACTCCCTCAGTCTATTTTGTGAAACTGTTCGCGCTCATAATACTTGGTTGTCTGTCATGGGTAATTTTAAATGCAGCTTATATAAAATGCAATTTATGCCTTTGTATGTCCAAAACATCAACCATAATATTGTATAGTTCTCCGACACAATACCAAGTAAATATGTACATAAACTCTAACACGACCCATATTGTTTGCCTAGTTGAATGTAAAACATGTGCTAAATAATATGTAGGTTGCACTACACATAAATTCAAAGTCAGTATAGTGGAGTACGTACCATATTTTTTGGACGATAAGATGCACTTTTTAACCCCAAAATTTTGGGGTGCGTCCTTTTGTCCAAATGTAGCTGACAAGGGGGTTGCAGTGGTGATGGAGTGGGCAGAGTCCCAGGAGGATGGCCAGATGGCCACCGAAGGTGACACTTCTGTAGATTGAGATCTTGGCCGGGCAAAGATCTCAATGGGCGCAGGAACCGCCTCCGGTGGCTGACAGATCCACAAAAGCAATAGACTCTGTTATTCCTGTTCTTCCTCACCACAGTTACCATGCCCGCAATATTTGCTCTGCCTCACTGCTGACACCAGGCCTGCAGCATCTGCTCTGCCTCACTGCCAACATCGAGCCCACAGCATCACATAGCATCCACTTCTCCCACCCAAGGCCCACAATATTGCCACACTTCTACAGCCGCCGGCCATCTGAGGAAGGAACCATGCTTCCTGTAACTCCATTCCACTACCACCTCCCCCCCAGTTACAATAACTTAAATTCAGACCATGGGACAGACCTCCATCTTATAAAAAAATCATTTTTTTCCTATTTTCCTCCTCAAAATATGGGGTGCATCTTATGGTCTTGTACATCCTATAGTCCAAAAAATATAATATATGATGCTACACTTACATTAGCCGCTTATACTTAGTACTAGATGGTGGCCCGATTCTAACGCATCGGGTATTCTAGAATATGAATGTCCACGTAGTATATTGCCCAGCCAAGTAGTATATTGCCAAGCCATGTAGTATATTGCCCAGCCATGTAGTATATTGCCAAGTGACGTAGTATATTGCCCAGCCACATAGTACATTGCCCAGCTACGTAGTATATTGCCCAGTGATGTAGTATATTGCACAGCAACGTAGTATACAGCACAGAGCCACGTAGTATATTGCCCAGCTACGTAGTATATTGCCCACCCATGTAGTATATTGCCCAGTGACATAGTATATTGCCCTGCCACATAGTATATTGCCCAGCTACATAGTATATTGCCCAGTGATGTAGTATATTGCCCAGTGACGTAGTATATTGCCCAGTGACGTAGTATATTGCCCAGTCATGTAGTATATTGCCCAGTGATGTAGTATATTGCCCAGTCGCATAGTATATTGCCCAGCTACGTAGTATATTGCCCAGTGACGTAGTATATTGCCCAGCCACATAGTATATTGCACAGCTATGTAGTATATTGCACAACGATGTAGTATACAGCACAGAGCCGCATAGTATATTGCCCAGCCATGTAGTATATTGCCCAGTGACGTAGTATATTGCCCAGCCACGTAGTATATTGCCCAGCTACGTAGTATATTGCTCAGCGACGTTGTATACAACACAGAGCCACGTAGTATATTGCCCAGCCACGTAGCATATTGCCCAGTGACGTAGTATATTGCACAGCCACGTCGTATATTGCCCAGCAATGTAGTACATTGCCCAGTCATGTAGTATATTGCCCAGTGACGTAGTATACAGCACAGAGCCACGTAGTATATTGCCCAGTCACGTAGTATATTGACCAGCCACGTATTATACTGCTGAGTGACGTAGTATATTGCCCAGTGACGTGGTATACAGCACAGAGCCACATAGTATATTGCCCAGTCATGTAGTATATTGCACAGCCACCTAGTATATTGCACAGCGACGTAGTATATTGCCCAGTGACGTAGTATATTGCACAGCGACGTAGTATATTGCCCAGTCACGTAGTATATTGCCCAGCTACATAGTATGTTGCCCAGTCACGTAGTATATTGCCCAGCTACGTAGTATATTGCCCAGCCACGTAGTATATTGCCCAGCTACGTAGTATATTGCCCCGCCACGTATGTCACAGGTTAAAAAATAAACATACTCACCTTCAGATCTGAGGGCCCATTGTAGTTCTAACAAACTCACCTTCGGATCCGAGGGCCCCTTGTAGCGCGTGGCTGCTGCCATCTTCCGTTCCCAGGATGCATTGTGAAATTACCCAGATGACTTAGCGGTCTCGCGAGGCTAAGTCTTCTGGGTAATTTTGCAATGCATCGCCGGGAACGGAAGATGGCGGCCGGCTCTGCGGACAACGGAGGATGAGTATCGCAGGTTTTTTGTTTTTTAATTATTTTTAACATTACATTTTTTACTATGGATGCCGCAAAGGCAGCATCAATAGTAAAAAGTTGGGGACACACAGGGTTAATAGCGGCGGTAACTGAGTGTGTTACCTGCAGCATAACGCGGTCCGTTACTGCCAGCATTAACCCTGTGTTAGCGGTGGCTGGAGGGGAGTATGCGGGCGCCGGGCAGTGACTGCGAGGAGTAAGGAGCGGCCATTTTCTTCCGGACTGTGCCCGTCGCTGATTGGTCGTGGCTGTTTTGCCGCGACCAATCAGCGACTTGGGATTTCCTTGACAGACAGAGGCCGCGACCAATGAATATCCGTGACAGAAAGAAGGAAAGACAGAAATACGGAAGTGACCCTTAGACAATTATACAGTAGATGTGTTTGATATCTTTGGATAAATTCCATCTTTACTATTTGTGCAATTTTTTTCTCTACAGTGTGTAGATCATTTTTTGGTATGCATTCACACTTCTTTTTTTGTTCTCAAGTGCTATGTAATTACATGTGCTTCTCATAAAATTAGAATATCTTCAAAAAGTTAATTTATTTCAGTTCTTCAATACAAAAAGTGAAACTCTTATATTATATAGAGTCATTACAAACAGAGTGATCTATTTCACGTGTTTATTTCTGTTAATGTTGATGATTATGGCTTACAGCCAATGAAAGCCAAAAAGTCATTATCTCAGTAAATTAGAATAATTAACAAAAAACACCTGAAAAGGCTTCCTATGCATTTGAAGGGAACCTGTTAGCAGGATTGTGTATAGTAGCCAACACACAGTGACAGGTCGGCACCGTTATACTGAAAAAAATTATACCTGGGTTGATGAAATCTATCTTGTGGTTGTTTCTTAATCTATACTTTCAGTTTTGTGTTAATTAGATTCTCATTCCCTAAGGTGGGGTTGGTGCATGTGGTGCTTTGATTTGATTTTCATAATGCAGGCTGCTGACAGGTCACTGATCCCTCGGTAACCTGCCCCAAGTTTGCATATTGAATGCCAGTACATACTGAATAAATAAGAAAAGAGAAATGCTTCTGCAAGCAGGTGCCAGCAGTGGCACCTGCGCTGTAGCATAATCACATGTTTACTGTGCACTTAATCTCTATTGCTTATTTAATTGAGCAAGGGAAAAAAAGTCAATTTAAAAATGGCACCCAGCGCACCTGCACAGTAGCAGCTATCGGTATGTGTAGAGATCCGATAGCTGCTATTGCGCAGGCGAGATGGTGCCGCACATGCCTGCACAGTAACAGCTCTTGGAAATTGCCGATAGCTGCCATTGCGCAGGTGCGGGTGGCATCATCTTAGAGGAGGAAATCTTTTTTCCTTCTCCAGCAAGATGACAATAGCAGCTATTGGATCTCTATATACACCGATAGCTGCTACTGAGCAGGCATGGCGGGCAACATCTTCAAATTGACTGTTTTTTTCCTCGCTCAGTTTTTTTTTTCATGTGATATGTAATTATGTCTGTTTTGTATGAACGGTGTCTATATATGTGATATCTTTGGACATATTCTGTGCATATTATTTACTAGATTGTGGCCCGATTCTAACGCATCGGGTATTCTAGAATATGCATGTCCCCGTAGTATATGGACAATGATGATTCCAGAATTCGCGGCAGACTGTGCCCGTCGCTGATTGGTCGAGGCAACCTTTATGACATCATTGTCGCCATGGCAACCATTATGACATCTACGTCGATACTGTGCCCGTTGCTGATTGGTTGAGGCGAATTCGCGGCAGACTGTGCCCGTCGCTGATTGGTCGAGGCAACCTTTATGACATCATCGTCGCCATGCTGTGCCCGTCGCGGAATTTCCAGGACAGACAGACACAGACAGACAGACAGACGGAAAAACCCTTAGATATATATAGATTGCGGAATATTTATAATCATAGTATGTATTTATGGATGACTAATTCAATCCAGAAATATTTTTCAATACTCTATGAGTGAGTAATAGAATCCAGCAAAACATTTCAATCATTTTTTGGAGTGTTATTTATCACCAAAATGTAACAAAAATCACATAATATGTTATGGATGACTAATTGAATCCAGAATATTTTTTTAGTGCTTTTTAAGAGTGTTACCATATTTTACAGACTATAAGACAACCTTTTTTTCCCAAAAATTTTTTGGGGAAAATGGGGGTGCATCTTATAGTCAGAATGTACTTACATTTGGCATGGTGGCAGCAGGAGTTGGACGATTCATGCAGTAGTCCAATGCTACAGGACAATGACCTCAATCCTATGCCAGGTTGGTGCGACAGGTTTGGCAGTGGTTGGTGTTGCGGGGGCTCCAGCGACATTTTGTGAATACCTGGAGCCCCGACACTTCCATTGTCTCGCATCTGTGGCTTCTGGGAAAATGACCTCCAGAGGTGGCATATGTGCAGATTGAGATCTCATCAATGAGATCTCAGGTGGCACATGTGCAGATTGAGATCTCATCAATGAGATCTCAGGAGATGAGATCTTGGTGCTGAGATCTCAGGAGATGAGATCTCGGTGCTGAGATCTCAATCTGCACATGCATCGCCTACAGCTGCCATTTTCAGAAAAGCCATAGTATCGAGGCAATGGAAGTACGGGGGCTCCGGGCTTTCACAAAATGTCGGCAGAACCCCCACACCACCGAACACCTCCAAACCTGCAGCACCGGTCTAGGTCATATCATTGCCAGACCACGAAACACCTCCTGTAACCCCACTCCACTAGAAATGCCGATTCCCCCAGGGTAAGCTGAATTTGAACTGCAAGATAGACCCCCATTTGATGAACACATTTTTTCTCCCCATTTTCCTTCTGAAAATTTGGTGTGTGTCTTATGGTCTGGTGCATCTTATCGTCCAAAAAATACGGTATATACCATCGAAATGTAAAAAAAGTACCTAATCATCTATGGATGACTAATTGAATCCATGAATATTTATTAATAATTTTTGGATGTTTATTTACCAATGAAATGTAACAGAAATCACAAAATACTCTATGGGTGAGTAGTTGAATTCAGAAAAATTCTTCAAAACTTTTTTGGAGTGTTATGTAGTGCAGAAAACTAACAGAAAGCACTTAATACTCTATTTGTGAGTAATTGAATCCAGAAAAAAAATCAACGCTATTTTGAGTGTTATATAACATCAAAAATGTGTAGCAAAGCATGTAACACTCTATGGGTGAGTAATTGAAGCCTGGAAAATTTGTCAACTGTTCTTTGGAGTATTATATACCATGGAAATGTAACAGAAAAAATCTAATCCTCTATGGATGAGTAATTGAATTGAGAAATATTTTTCAATGCTTTTTTGGAGTGTTATGAACCACTGAAATGTAACAGAAAGTACCTAATATGCTACGGTTAAGTAGTTGAATCCAGAAAATGTTTTTTTTTTTGGAGTGCTTTATGACACCAAAACCTACAGCAAGACACGTAATACTTTGTGGGTGAGTAATTGAATCCAGAAATATTTTTCAACACTTTATTATCAAATGTAACAAAAAGCATTTATTACTCTATGGGTGAGTACCGTATTTTCCGGCGTATAAGATGACTTTTTAACTCCTGAAAATCTTCTTAAAAGTCGGGTGTTGTCTTATACACTGGGTGTCGTCTTGTACGCCGGGTGCAGACCAATGTGTATATGGTGGGTGGGGGGAGTGGTCCCGATGACGAAGAGAGGGGGCGTCTCACAGGAAAGTATGAGTGGAGTATCCCCCTATTACCTCATTGTGGCAGCGTGGGGTTTCTGTGCTGTGAGCGGCGGCGGCCCCTCTTTGTGCAGCGTCAGGGCTCTGTGCTGTGGGGTGGCAGCGGCGTATATTTGTGCAGAGTCGGGGCTCCTCCGGCATTTCCTCAAAGCCCGGAGGCACCAGCAGCTCCATTGCTGCGATGCTGTGGTCCCGATGGGGGCAGTGCATGCTCAGATTCAGATCTCATCCCGAGATCTCGGGAGATGAGATCTGAATCTGAGCATGCGCCGCCCCCAGCGGCCATTTTCCCAGAGGCCACCGCATCGCAGCAATGGAACTGCCGGTGCCTCTGGGCTTTGAGGAAATGCCGGAGGAGCCCCGACTCTGCACTAAGATATGCCGCCGCCGCCCCACAGCACAGAGCCCCGACGCTGCATGAAGATATGCCGCCCCACAGCACAGCACCCACGCGGCAAAAAGAATAGCAGCCGCCACCGCTCCCCAGCACAGAGACCCCACACTGCTACAATGAGGTAATAGGGGGATGCTCCACTCACACTTTCCTGTGAGGCGCCCCCTCTCTTTGTCATCGGGACCACTCCCCCCAAAAGGCAAATTAGTCATTGGCCCTATAAGACGACACATGGCATATAAAAAGACCCCTGACTTTTAAGAAGATTTTATATTTTAACTGGAAAAGTTGGGGGGTCGTCTTATACGCCCAGTCGTCTTATATGCCAGAAAATATGGTAATTTAATCCCGAAATAAAAATTTAATTTTTTTTTGTTCTTTGGAGTGTTATATAATGCTAAAATGTACTGCCAAGCATGTAACACTCTATGGGTGAGTAATTGAAGCCTGAAAAATTGTTCAACATTTTTTGGTGTGTTATATAGCACAGAAATGCATCACAGTGCCCTTAATAATCTATGGATGAGTAATTGAATACAGAAAACATTTTATCGCTTTTTGGGAGCTTTATATAACACCAAAATGTTCCACAAGGTACGTAATACTTTATGCATGACAATATAGTAAATTCTTTCACCTCAAAAAAAGAATGTGGTCAACCCTCACACTATGTATTTTGCAACGGACTGCTAAGCCCTAAGATCTGTTTAGAGACTGTTTTCTGCCACTCTCCCTGCTTCTGCAACTGTACCTCCCTAGGCCAAATGCAGAATGTCTCTAATACAAACAGCAAAAGCACAAAATTAACTCTTAGAATTGTTAGCATGATGGTTCAGCATCAACACCAGTATAAACACTAGAGGTGTCAAGATTTCTGTTTGGATTTGTAGCAGCTCTGGTTACACTGTGTTTAAAATATAGCTTTTTCCTTTCAGGACCAGCGGAGGTTAATATCAGTTTCTGCCCCCCTTGCTGGCAATAAGCTGTAACTGCAGTGTGGCTAGGTCATCTGATGTGGGTGGTGATCATTCCCACCATCCTTTAAATGGTCACTTGATGCATCAGCTGACTGTCAGAGATAGAGCTATCTGCAGTGACCAAGCCTGGAGGAAGGATCTCGCTTGCTGCTGTGGTGTATCAGCTGGTTTCGCAAGATTGTGATCCTGGTGCCTTTATTCTGCTGTGCAGTGTGCTGCAGCAGAGAAAGTTGAAGCTAAATTGTGTTTCTACCCCGTCCCTTTCATGTTTGTCAATGTCCCCTGTGTGGTATTATCTGTTGTAGTGAGGTTAGCGCCCCTTGATGGCCAGTGCACTAGCCAGGTCAGTATTAGATGACAGCGAGGGACGAGTTTCCTGATGGTAGTGGAGGGAAGGACCTACTTAGGGCATTAGAGGAGTGCAGGGACAACCTCATGTCTGAGCTCGGGTAGTGACCATCCCCCATTTTCCTATCTGTAAGGCCTTCCTCTCCCCATTTCCAGTCTGTTGTGAGCATGTTGTGCCGCCCGCTAATCGAACCCCTGTTGGGTCATGTCATATCGTGACAAGAGGACTCTGATTCATTAAACTGTGCACAAACAAGCTTGGAAAATCACTCTATCCCTACAATAAACTGTCTTTGAGCTGTGCAATGGTATCAGTGACCCGAGCATAGTGGTGTCGGTCCTTTTATAACCTCTGATAAAGTAATACGGCCAGCCAATCACAATAATACCACTACCAAGATGGCTTGATGGCTATGGCATTACAGTGACTTGCAGGTGATCCCTGCACGCTTGTTAATTGTGTAACAGGCGTCAATCATGCAGGGCGGGGATTCGAGTTTCAAATTTGAGCACCGAGTAAGGCCGGCATCACACTACCGTGTTTTATGGATGTAAGAGAGGTGCTGAAAATACTGATTGCATACGGTACAATGCTTCTCTATGCCCCAGCTCCTATCAAGTCGTATTTTACTGATCCGTATTATACGGTCTTCTACGGCCATAGAAAATCGCAGCATGCTGCATTTGTCACCGTATTGCGCAAAAAATACACCAATGAAAGTCTATGGGGGCCTGAAAAATACGGATTACATATGGACCAACAGTGTGACTTGCGATAGATACGCCAGACATCTCCAGACATCTCCAGACATAGCCAGGTGCAAGGAATTGTGGCAAACACTCAATCAGGAAGCTCAGACATGCTAATTAGGTCAAAAAGCCACACATACATCCCGGAAGTCTGGTGCTCGCCTCCACGGAGTTGCAAGCAGCATGGCGAGCATCATGAACGTTGAAATGCTCCTCATCCTGGTCCAGGAAAGGCCAGAAATCTGGGACCAGAGGGATCCAAATTATTCTAACCAGGCCAGGAAAGAGGCAGCCTGGAGGACCATATGTGGGATATTATTCCCAGATTATGCCCAACGGCCAAGTGAGGACCAGACAAGACTTTGTAAGTACAGTAATGTATTGACTTTATGTAACCTTCAAAAATGCTTGTCCTCCATAAAGCGATGTTTTTGTTTTGTTTTTTATTTGTTTTTATTTATTTTTAAAGTGCAAAAGCAAATATCATTAACATGATCAAGTGTTTACATACATAGCTAATATTGTTGTTGCGTTATGTAGTATTTTGGAGAACACAAAACTCATACACATGGGTGTGGACCATGACCTTCTCTTGTTATTAAATATTTTTAGAACGTTATGTAAATCATTTCTGATGGATTATTAGTCTCCTCGTTCAAATATGATCGAATGTAAGTCCGCAAGGACAGGGTCCTCTCCCCTCTGTACCAGTCTGTCACTGGAAACTTGTTTACTGTAAAGTATATATATAACCCTGTATGTAAACCCTTTATCATGTACTGCACCATGGAATTAATGGTGCTGTATCACTAAGTAATAATAAGAATGATATATCAATGCCAAATGGATTAAGCAATGTGCATAATGAGTGTAAACAATATTTGTCACCATGTCATTGCAGTGGATGATGTTATGAGAAGATGGCGCAGCATAAGGGACCAGTACCGGCGGGAATGTCAGATGCGTGCACGAAGTGGATCAGCAGCACCACCAAAAAAAAAGAAATACATTTATTATGACCAGCTTTCACTTTTGGATGCAAGTATGGATCGAAGGCAGTAAGTCAGAACGACAGTACACATTTCTTTTTATACAGTAATTAGTCTTATTAATATCAGTTTTTCAGGTTATTCAATGTGGCGTTAGATGTAAGTAGGGGTCAACCTATTTCTAAACAAATTTTAAACTGAAACCAACAAAAAATGGGCCTGGAAGAGAAAGGACCCTGCCTGCAAAGCCTCACAATCTCCAACAAGGGATTGTTTAGCATACATTAGGCCAGGTTAGAGCTGTTCATGCATTGTTTTGTTGGATCTGTGATTAATGAAGGTTATCTGATTGTTGTAAGAGGTGGGTGTAATGGGGTCTACCAAGCTGGGGTACCTCTTTCAGTACCACCCCGTGTTTCAGGAGGTCCACTCTGCTTTTGCTGGATTCTGAATGAAGGATGCTGGCTGGAATTCCTTGATTACGTGCGAGCATATAAAAGCTGACTGCTTCTCCACGTATTTCCAGTCTAAGAACACCCTTTATTTACAGCACACAGAATATATAACACAGATACACAGGGCAGGCCAATAGAAAAAGCAGGCCAGACATACATTACAATAGCCGCAGGGGGCCGGAGCCTGCCAATATTTACTGTGGGAATTACAAAGGTGGGGGGAGGTCAGAAAGAAAATATCTTGTCCAGGGGCGCAGCCTGTGGACTGATGCATTTCACATGGAAACTATTATACATACATATACTGCATAACATTCTTGGTGCTGGGGGGTTCTGTAACACGGATCGCCTTTTCAGCGACACGATCGGCATACACAGTCTGATCCTTAACGGATCGGTTTGGGGATGACCGAAGTTTATGGGGTTGGTATGAGTTCCGTTTGTCGACTTAGTCCATCGGCATTACCGTTTTGTTTGCCGGGTCTGTAGTGGATGGTGAAGTCCAGAGGTTGTAGTGCTAAACTCCACCGCAGTAATCTGGTGTTGTCTCCAGAGACCCGATTAAACCAGACTAGGGGATTATGGTCTGTTAGGAGGGAAAACTGTCGTCCATACAAATATGGTTGTAACTTTTTGAGTGCCCATACTATTGCCAGGCACTCCTTCTCGATGGCCGCATAGCTCACTTCACTGGGCAGTAGTTTCCGAATCAGGTAAGCTACCGGGTGTTCTTGGCCGTCCGGCCCAACTTGGCTTAGTACTGCCCCCAATCCAAACATAGAAGCGTCTGTGTGAACAAGGAAACGTTTAGTTGGATCGGGTGCGGCCAATACAGGGGTATTGGTGAGGGCGTCCTTTAGCTGGCGGAAGGCTTCCTCACACTCTGGGGTCCAGGTTACCTGGTGGGGTTGGTTCTTATGGGTCAGATCAGTGAGGGGCTTTAGCTGGCGGAAGGCTTCCTCACACTTCGGGGTCCAGGTTACCTGGCGGGGTTGGTTCTTACGGGTCAGATCAGTGAGGGGTTTGGCTACGCTGCTGTAATTGGGAACGAATTTCCTGTAATACCCCGCTGTCCCTAGAAACGCCATGACCTGGGTTTTAGTGCGTGGGGTGGGCCATTTGGCTATGGCCTCAATCTTGGCTGTTCTGGTCTCTGTTTCCCACTTCCCACTCAATGCCCTAAATACTGAACCTCTGCTTTGCCCACGTGACACTTGTTTGGGTTCAGGGTGATTCCGGCCTTGTGGATCCTGTCTAATACTGTCTCTAGGTGATTTAGATGCTCTTCCCATGTCGCGCTGTAGATGGCGATGTCATCCAGGTAGGCACACGCATAGTCCTGGATAGAGTTGAGCGACCTTGACCTTTTTAGAGTCGAGCCGGGTTTTGCGAAACCCGACTATGTCCAAAGTCGGGTCGAGTGAAATCGGCCGATTATGACGTAAAGTCGGGATCGACCGAAACACGAAACCCAATGCAAGTCAATGGGGCAGCATAGTCGGCAGTGAGTGGGGGCCAGGAAAACACCTAGAGTGCCCATTTTAATGTCAAAACCATCCATTCTTCTTAATGAAGCTTGTCAAGCGTAATTTACCTTAAAATAATTGGAAGGCATTTGAAATTGGGGGTCATTTGGCTAAAGTTGTGGGGGGTAGGGCTGGTTCAAGTAATTAGTGGGCCCAGGAAATCTGGACCACGTCACGGCAGTGGAGCAGGGAGAGGTAAGTATTTCAACTTTGCAAGTGCTGTGATCCTGAGCAAGCAGGGGGGGCCCACTCGTTGGCATTGGCACTGGCACAGGGCCCCTCAAAGTACAGCGGTGTGTTTGCACGGCGGGGGCGCCTCCCACCGGCAGCAACACTTTTGCGTACTATGAGAGGCCCTGTGCCAGTGACGTCGCCAACTAGTATTCCTCCCCCCACCTGATGAAGGAACCTGCACTTTCATCTGCACCTTCCTCTTTGTCCCCGTGTAAGGTGGTATGGTATGCGGGAAGAGCAACCTGACTTTCAGCAGGGTCACAATGTTGTTGTGTAGCGTGCACGGGGAATGTTGCGTTATGGGTCAATGTACCAGCAGACTCATCTATCACTGGCTGGGCAATGGGCACGATGAAGTGGAAACACAGATATAGGCCCAAAGAAGAAAGTGGGCTAAATGCAGTTCAAAATTGGTAACACAGGAATAACCAGGGGGCATTGCAGTGGAGGACAACTGGAATGAGAGGCTGACACAGAGAGTAGGGCCAAATCAGTAAGTAGTCGAAATGCAGTTCAAAATTGGCAACCGTAGTAAACAGGCGGCACAGCTTTGTTCAGTGGAGGAGAACAGCAAGGAGTGGCAGACACCGATAGTAGGCCCCAACCCAACTAGTAGGCCAAATGCAGTCTAACATTAACAACTACTTAACGAGAGGCTGAAAATGGAATTTCAGGACAGGAAACCAGGAGAACAGCAAGGAGTGGCAGACACCGATAGTAGGCCCCAAACCAACTAGTACGCCAAATGCAGTTGTTCCATTTAACCACAATTTAATGAGAGCCTGAAGATAGAAGCTCAGGAAAGGCAACCTGGGGAACACCTTGGAGTGTAACACACCATCTCTCTCCACCCCATACCCATTTTGTAGGCCTAATGCTGTGTACTTTTCTACAACTACTAAACGAGAGTCGGAAGACCGAAGCAATGGCAAGGAAACCTGGGGAACACCTTGGAGTGTAACACACCATCTCTCTCCACCCCATACCCAATTTGTAGGCCTAATGCAGCCTACTTTCCGACACCTACTAAACGAGAGCATGAAGATCGAAGCTCAGGAAAGGCAACCTGGGGAACACCTTGGAGTGTAACACACCATCTCTCTCCACCCCATACCCATTTTGTAGGCCTAATGCTGTGTACTTTTCTACAACTACTAAACGAGAGTCGGAAGACCGAAGCAATGGCAAGGAAACCTGGGGAACACCTTGGAGTGTAACACACCATCTCTCTCCACCCCATACCCAATTTGTAGGCCTAATGCAGCCTACTTTCCGACACCTACTAAACGAGAGCATGAAGATCGAAGCTCAGGAAAGGCAACCTGGTGAAAACCTTGGAGTGTAACACAACCTGTCTCTACACCCCATACACAATTAGTAGGCCTAATGCAGCGTAGTTTCCAACAGCTACTAAACGAGAGCCGGAAGATCGAAGCTCAGGAAAGGCAACCTGGGGAACACCTTGGAGTGTAACAACAACCTCTCTCTACACCACGGAAGGGCTGATTCTTAGGAAGGAAGGCTGTTGTAAATAAGCATTGCGCGTCCGAGGGTGATTATATTCTTATTCGGTATCTACTCACCCTCGGACGCGCCATGCTTCTTGATTTGTAATTAATGTTTATTTGCAATGTGCTTTTGACTTACTCAATTATTTTTTTAATTATTGATTTTATTAAATTAATAGTTTAACATCTTATTGGAAATAATTTAAAGGAGACGCGACAGGACAACACTCGGTGGATGCCATATCTGTGTTAACAACTCCAAAAAACTTTCAGTTAACTTCTTGCAGGAGAAAGAAATTGTAGCTGTTGGACCTTTGTAGTACAGTTCCAGATATTTGTTGTGTGTTTGTTTTGATTGTTAAAATGTCTGCATTTGAGATCTCAACACGATCTTATTTTTTATAATCAAATTAATTTTTTAAATATTTTATTAGGTTGGTTCAAGGGGTACACGGGCCGCAGTAGACAGGTCAGTGGAGGCCTAGTGGAAGGAGGGACCACAGACAGGCATCGAAGGCCTAAAATAATAACACATGGCTGTAGGCAATTTTAAATTGGTTCCAGGGGTACACGGGCAGCAGTGCCCTGGTCAGTGTAGTAGTAGTTGAAAGAATGGACCGCAGACAGGCATCGAAGGCCTAAAATAAAAAAATTGGGCTGGCTGTAGGCAATTTTAAATTGGTTCCAGGGGTACACGGGCAGCAGTGGTGTGGTCAGTGGAGGCCTAGTGGAAGGAGTGACCGCAGACAGGCATCGAAGGCCTAAAATATTAACACATGGCTGTAGTCAATTTTAAATTGGTTCCAGGGGTACTTGGGCAGCAGTGCCCTGGTCAGTGTAGTAGTAGTTGAAAGAATGGACCGCAGACAGGCATCGAAGGCCTAAAATAAAAAAATTGGGCTGGCTGTAGGCAATTTTAAATTGGTTCCAGGGGTACACGGGCAGCAGTGGTGTGGTCAGTGGAGGCCTAGTGGAAGGAGTGACCGCAGACAGGCATCGAAGGCCTAAAATAATCACACATGGCTGTAGGCAATTTTAAATTGGTTCCAGGGGTACACGGGCAGCAGTGGTGTGGTCAGTGGAGGCCTAGTGGAAGGAGTGACCGCAGACAGGCATCGAAGGCCTAAAATAATAACACATGGCTGTAGGCAATTTTAAATTGGTTCCAGGGGTACACGGGCAGCAGTGCCCTGGTCAGTGTAATAGTAGTTGAAAGAATGGACCGCAGACAGGCATCGAAGGCCTAAAATAAAAAAATTGGGCTGGCTGTAGGCAATTTTAAATTGGTTCCAGGGGTACACGGGCAGCAGTGGTGTGGTCAGTGGAGGCCTAGTGGAAGGAGTGACCGCAGACAGGCATCGAAGGCCTAAAATAATAACACATGGCTGTAGGCAATTTTAAATTGGTTCCAGGGTTACACGGGCAGCAGTGGTGTGGTCAGTGGAGGCCTAGTGGAAGGAGTGACCGCAGACAGGCATCGAAGGCCTAAAATAATCACACATGGCTGTAGGCAATTTTAAATTGGTTCCAGGGGTACACGGGCAGCAGTGGTGTGGTCAGTGGAGGCCTAGTGGAAGGAGTGACCACAGACAGGCATCGAAGGCCTAAAATATTAACACATGGCTGTAGGCAATTTTAAATTGGTTCCAGGGGTACTTGGGCAGCAGTGCCCTGGTCAGTGTAGTAGTAGTTGAAAGAATGGACCGCAGACAGGCATCGAAGGCCTAAAATAAAAAAATTGGGCTGGCTGTAGGCAATTTTAAATTGGTTCCAGGGGTACACGGGCAGCAGTGGTGTGGTCAGTGGAGGCCTAGTGGAAGGAGTGACCGCAGACAGGCATCGAAGGCCTAAAATAATCACACATGGCTGTAGGCAATTTTAAATTGGTTCCAGGGGTACTTGGGCAGCAGTGCCCTGGTCAGTGTAGTAGTAGTTGAAAGAATGGACCGCAGACAGGCATCGAAGGCCTAAAATAAAAAAATTGGGCTGGCTGTAGGCAATTTTAAATTGGTTCCAGGGGTACACGGGCAGCAGTGGTGTGGTCAGTGGAGGCCTAGTGGAAGGAGTGACCGCAGACAGGCATCGAAGGCCTAAAATAATAACACATGGCTGTAGGCAATTTTAAATTGGTTCCAGGGTTACACGGGCAGCAGTGGTGTGGTCAGTGGAGGCCTAGTGGAAGGAGTGACCGCAGACAGGCATCGAAGGCCTAAAATAATCACACATGGCTGTAGTCAATTTTAAATTGGTTCCAGGGGTACTTGGGCAGCAGTGCCCTGGTCAGTGTAGTAGTAGTTGAAAGAATGGACCGCAGACAGGCATCGAAGGCCTAAAATAAAAAAATTGGGCTGGCTGTAGGCAATTTTAAATTGGTTCCAGGGGTACACGGGCAGCAGTGGTGTGGTCAGTGGAGGCCTAGTGGAAGGAGTGACCGCAGACAGGCATCGAAGGCCTAAAATAATCACACATGGCTGTAGGCAATTTTAAATTGGTTCCAGAGGTACACGGGCAGCAGTGGTGTGGTCAGTGGAGGCCTAGTGGAAGGAGTGACCACAGACAGGCATCGAAGGCCTAAAATATTAACACATGGCTGTAGGCAATTTTAAATTGGTTCCAGGGGTACTTGGGCAGCAGTGCCCTGGTCAGTGTAGTAGTAGTTGAAAGAATGGACCGCAGACAGGCATCGAAGGCCTAAAATAAAAAAATTGGGCTGGCTGTAGGCAATTTTAAATTGGTTCCAGGGGTACACGGGCAGCAGTGGTGTGGTCAGTGGAGGCCTAGTGGAAGGAGTGACCGCAGACAGGCATCGAAGGCATAAAATAATCACACATGGCTGTAGGCAATTTTAAATTGGTTCCAGGGGTACTTGGGCAGCAGTGCCCTGGTCAGTGTAGTAGTAGTTGAAAGAATGGACCGCAGACAGGCATCGAAGGCCTAAAATAAAAAAATTGGGCTGGCTGTAGGCAATTTTAAATTGGTTCCAGGGGTACACGGGCAGCAGTGGTGTGGTCAGTGGAGGCCTAGTGGAAGGAGTGACCGCAGACAGGCATCGAAGGCCTAAAATAATAACACATGGCTGTAGGCAATTTTAAATTGGTTCCAGGGTTACACGGGCAGCAGTGGTGTGGTCAGTGGAGGCCTAGTGGAAGGAGTGACCGCAGACAGGCATCGAAGGCCTAAAATAATCACACATGGCTGTAGTCAATTTTAAATTGGTTCCAGGGGTACTTGGGCAGCAGTGCCCTGGTCAGTGTAGTAGTAGTTGAAAGAATGGACCGCAGACAGGCATCGAAGGCCTAAAATAAAAAAATTGGGCTGGCTGTAGGCAATTTTAAATTGGTTCCAGGGGTACACGGGCAGCAGTGGTGTGGTCAGTGGAGGCCTAGTGGAAGGAGTGACCGCAGACAGGCATCGAAGGCCTAAAATAATAACACATGGCTGTAGGCAATTTTAAATTGGTTCCAGGGTTACACGGGCAGCAGTGGTGTGGTCAGTGGAGGCCTAGTGGAAGGAGTGACCGCAGACAGGCATCGAAGGCCTAAAATAATCACACATGGCTGTAGTCAATTTTAAATTGGTTCCAGGGGTACTTGGGCAGCAGTGCCCTGGTCAGTGTAGTAGTAGTTGAAAGAATGGACCGCAGACAGGCATCGAAGGCCTAAAATAAAAAAATTGGGCTGGCTGTAGGCAATTTTAAATTGGTTCCAGGGGTACATGGGCAGCAGTGTATGGTCAGTGGAAGTCTAGTGGAAGGAGTGACCGCAGACAGGCTTCCAAGGCCTAACATAACAAACTTGGGCTGGCTGTAGGCACTTTTAAATTGGTTCCAGGGGTACACGGGCAGCAGTGGTCTGGTCAGTGGAAGTCTAGTGGAAGGAGTGACCGCAGACAGGCTTCCAAGGCCTAACATAACAAACTTGGGCTGGCTGTAGGCACTTTTAAATTGGTTCCAGGGGTACACGGGCAGCAGTGGTCTGGTCAGTGGAAGTCTAGTGGAAGGAGTGACCGCAGACAGGCTTCCAAGGCCTAACATAACAAACTTGGGCTGGCTGTAGGCACTTTTAAATTGGTTCCAGGGGTACACGGGCAGCAGTGGTCTGGTCAGTGGAAGTCTAGTGGAAGGAGTGACCGCAGACAGGCTTCCAAGGCCTAACATAACAAACTTGGGCTGGCTGTAGGCACTTTTAAATTGGTTCCAGGGGTACACGGGCAGCAGTGGTCTGGTCAGTGGAAGTCTAGTGGAAGGAGTGACCGCAGACAGGCTTCGAAGGCCTAACATAACAAACTTGGGCTGGCTGTAGGCACTTTTAAATTGGTTCCAGGGGTACATGGGCAGCAGTGTATGGTCAGTGGAAGTCTAGTGGAAGGAGTGACCGCAGACAGGCTTCCAAGGCCTAACATAACAAACTTGGGCTGGCTGTAGGCACTTTTAAATTGGTTCCAGGGGTACACGGGCAGCAGTGGTCTGGTCAGTGGAAGTCTAGTGGAAGGAGTGACCGCAGACAGGCTTCCAAGGCCTAACATAACAAACTTGGGCTGGCTGTAGGCACTTTTAAATTGGTTCCAGGGGTACACGGGCAGCAGTGGTCTGGTCAGTGGAAGTCTAGTGGAAGGAGTGACCGCAGACAGGCTTCCAAGGCCTAACATAACAAAATTGGGCTGGCTGTAGGCACTTTAAATTGGTTCCAGGGGTACATGGGCAGCAGTGTATGGTCAGTGGAAGTCTAGTGGAAGGAGTGACGGCAGACAGTCTTCGAAGGCCTAACATAACAAAATTGGGCTGACTGTAGGCACTTTTAAATTGGTTCCAGGGTAACACGGCCAGCAGTGGCCTGGTCAGTGTAGTAGTTGTAGAAAGAAGGGACCGCAGACAGGCTTCGAAGGCCTAACATAACAAAAATGTCAAAACAATGGTATTGTCAGTGCCAGGCATTGAAGGATGTCAGCGCCTAGACTACACATTGGTGAAGCTGTGAGAGATAATTTTGCTAGTGGTAGAGCACTGTTTGAGCTGGGGGGGGGGAACTGGCTTGTGGCCGGCGGTACAGGCACAGGGCCCCTCATATTACAACGGTGTGTCTGACGTTGGGTGCGCACCACCACCGCCAGAGACACTTTATTGTACTATGAGGGACCCAGTGGCAGTGCCGTCGACCAAAAGCGGCCACACCCACCTCTTCAGACAAACAGCACTCTCAAGGGTCCAAGCGCAAAGTGGCGATAGCACGGCCCCGTGTGGGGAGTTTGGCCATTTCGTGAGGTGGAAACATGTCGTATGCTGGACAATCAGGTGAAGAAAATTACGAGATTGGAAAAGTCATTCAGAATAGTCCACAGGCAAGACCTTTTCATAGGAAAGCTAGGTGTCAGCCGGGCAGGGTGGGGCAAAAGATTTTGAAATCCAGTTGTGGTTCATTTTAATGAAGGTTAGATCATCTACATTTTGGGTAGCCAGACGAGTCCTTTTTTCTGTTAGTATTGAACCTGCAGCACTGAATACTCTTTCTGATAGGACACTAGCTGCCGGGCAAGCAAGCTCCTGCAATGCATATTCTGCCAATTCTGGCCAGGTGTCTAATTTGGATGCCCAGTAATCAAATGGGAATGACGGTTGAGGGAGAACGTCGATAAGGGATGAAAAATAGTTTGTAACCATACTGGACAAATGTTGTCTCCTGTCACTTTGAATTGATGCTGCAGTACCTGTCCTGTCTGCGGTCATAGAAAAATCACTCCACAACCTGGTCAGAAAACCCCTCTGGCCAACGCCACTTCTGATTTCTGCCCCTCTAACACCTCTGGTCTGCTGGCCCCTGGAGCTCGTGTGAGAACGATCACGGGCGCTGTGTGCAGGGAATGCCAGAAGCAAACGGTCAACAAGAGTTGATTGTTTTGTTGCTAATATTAGTTCCAAGTTCTCATGTGGCATAATATTTTGCAATTTGCCTTTATAGCGAGGATCAAGGAGGCAGGCCAACCAGTAATCGTCATCGTTCATCATTTTTGTAATGCGTGTGTCCCTTTTGAGGATACGCAAGGCATAATCCGCCATGTGGGCCAAAGTTCCCGTTGTCAAATCTGCGGTTGTGCTTGGTTGAGGGGCAGTTGCAGGCAAATCTACGTCACTTGTGTCCCTCAAAAAACCAGAACCCGGCCTTGCCACGCCACCAATTTCCCGTGCCCCCGGGAAAGCTTCCTCATTAAAAATATACTCATCCCCATCATCCTCCTCATCCTCCACCTCCTCTTCGCCCGGTACCTCGTCATGTACACTGCCCTGACCAGACAATCGCTGACTGTCATCAAGGCTTTCCTCTTCCTCTGGTGCAGACGCCTGATCCTTTATGTGCGTCAAACTTTGCATCAGCAGACGCATTAGGGGGATGCTCATGCTTATTATGGCGTTGTCTGCACTAACCAGCCGTGTGCATTCCTCAAAACACTGAAGGACTTGACACATGTCTTGAATCTTCGACCACTGCACACCTGACAACTCCATGTCTGCCATCCTACTGCCTGCCCGTGTATGTGTATCCTCCCACAAAAACATAACAGCCCGCCTCTGTTCGCACAGTCTCTGAAGCATGTGCAGTGTTGAGTTCCACCTTGTTGCAACGTCTATGATTAGGCGATGCTGGGGAAGGTTCAAAGAACGCTGATAGGTCTGCATACGGCTGGAGTGTACAGGCGAACGGCGGATATGTGCGCAAAGTCCACGCACTTTGAGGAGCAGGTCGGATAACCCCGGATAACTTTTCAGGAAGCACTGCACCACCAGGTTTAAGGTGTGAGCCAGGCAAGGAATGTGTTTCAGTTGGGAAAGGGAGATGGCAGCCATGAAATTCCTTCCGTTATCACTCACTACCTTGCCTGCCTCAAGATCTACAGTGCCCAGCCACGACTGCGTTTCTTGCTGCAAGAACTCGGACAGAACTTCCGCGGTGTGTCTATTGTCGCCCAAACACTTCATAGCCAATACAGCCTGCTGACGTATGCCAGTAGCTGCCCCATAATGGGAGACCTGGTGTGCAACAGTGGCAGGTGCGGATGGAGTGTTTGTGCGACTGCGGTCTGTGGACGAGCTCTTGCTTCTGCAGGAGGACGAGGAGGAGGAGGAGGAGGAGGGGGTGCGAACGGCTACAGACAACTGTTTACTAGACCGTGGGCTAGGCAGAACTGTCCCAAACTTGCTGTCCCCTGTGGACCCTGAATCCACCACATTTACCCAGTGTGCCGTGATGGACACGTAACGTCCCTGGCCATGCCTACTGGTCCATGCATCTGTTGTCAGGTGCACCTTTGTGCTCACAGATTGCCTGAGTGCATGGACGATGCGCTCTTTAACATGCTGGTGGAGGGCTGGGATGGCTTTTCTGGAAAAAAAGTGTCGACTGTGTAGCTCGTAGCGTGGTACAGCGTAGTCCATCAGGTCTTTGAAAGCTTCGCTTTCAACTAACCGGTAGGGCATCATCTCTAACGAGATTAGTCTAGCTATGTGGGCGTTCAAACCCTGTGTACGCGGATGCGAGGCTAAGTACTTCCTTTTTCTAACCATAGTCTCATGTAGGGTGAGCTGGACTGGAGAGATGGAGATCGTGGAACTAGCGGGGGTGCCGGTGGACATGGCAGACTGAGAGACGGTGGGAGATGGTATTGTTGCCGCCGGTGCCCTAGATGCAGTGTTTCCTACTACGAAACTGGTGATTCCCTGACCCTGACTGCTTTGGCCTGGCAAAGATACCTGCACAGATACAGCAGGTGGTGCGCTAAATGGTGGTCCTACACTGCCGGAAGGGATGTTGCGTTGATGACTAGCTTCATTGGCCGAGGGTGCAACAACCTTAAGGGACGTTTGGTAGTTAGTCCAAGCTTTCAAATGCATGGTGGTTAAATGTCTATGCATGCAACTAGTATTGAGACTTTTCAGATTCTGACCTCTGCTTAAGGAAGTAGAACATTTTTGACAGATGACTTTGCGCTGATCAATTGGATGTTGTTTAAAAAAATGCCAGACTGCACTCTTTCTAGCATCGGATACCTTTTCAGGCATTGCAGACTGAGCTTTAACCGGATGGCCACGCTGTCCTCCACCAGGTTTTGGCTTTGCCACGCGTTTTGGGCAAGATAAGGGCCCGGCAGATGGAACCTGTGGCGATGTTGATGCCTGCTGCGGCCCCTCCTCCTCCTCTGCTTCAGAACTGCTGCCGCCTGCACCCTGTTCCCCCAATGGCTGCCAATCGGGGTCAAGAACTGGGTCATCTAATAACTCTTCTTGTACCTCCTGCGCAACTTCGTCTGTGTCACCGTGTCGTTCGGTGGTATAGCGTTCGTGATGGGGCAACATAGTCTCATCAGGGTCTGATTCTTGATCAGCACCCTGCGAGGGCAATGTTGTGGTCTGAGTCAAAGGACCAGCATAGTAGTCTGGCTGTGGCTGTGCGTCAGTGCACTCCATGTCAGATTCAATTTGTAATGGGCATGGACTGTTAACTGCTTCACTTTCTAAGCCAGGGACGGTATGTGTAAAGAGCTCCATGGAGTAACCCGTTGTGTCGCCTGCTGCATTCTTCTCTGTTGTTGTTTTTGCTGAAGAGGACAAGGAAGTGACTTGTCCCTGACCGTGAACATCCACTAACGACGCGCTGCTTTTACTTTTACCAGTTTCACGAGAGGAGGCAAAAGAGCTAGAGGCTGAGTCAGCAAGATAAGCCAAAACTTGCTCTTGCTGCTCCGGCTTTAAAAGCGGTTTTCCTAATCCCAGAAAAGGGAGCGTTCGAGGCCTTGTGTAGCCGGACGACGAACCTGGCTCCACAGCTCCAGACTTAGGTGCAATATTTTTTTCCCCACGACCACCTGATGCTCCACCACTACCACTACCCTCATTACCAGCTGACAATGAACGCCCCCGGCCACGACCTCTTCCACTAGACTTCCTCATTGTTTTAAAAACGTAACCAAACTAACGTTATTTGTTGCAGTCACACAACTTACACGGTGAGCTATAACTTCAGTATGATTTAGCTACCCCTTTACAGGTTGGTGAGACCACAGCGAAAATCAGGCCCAATGTTACACACTCTTTTTTTGGTGGCTGCAAATTAGAGAGATGCCCCACACGCAGGACTGTCACTGAAGCACAAATGTTAATATTAATGTCACACTATTATTTTTTTTTTATTTTTATTTTTTTCAGGAACACTTTAGAAACCCCCCCAAAAAAAAAAAATTGATTTTTGCAGGGAGAATTTAGAAAACAAATGTAACAAACTATATGCTTTCTATGGGCCACTGAGTGAGAGATGACGCACACAGGAATCAGGAGTGGCACACAAGCCCAGAGGCCAATATTTTTCTACCAATGATTGATGGAGTTATTTTCTCTGGTAGATTTTGGAACCCAAATCAAGGAAAAAAAATATAGGCTTTCTATGGACCACAATTGGAGAGAGAGAGAGAGAGAGAGATGGCACACCCAGGAGTCAAGACTGGCACACAAGCAGAAAGGCCAATATTAATCTCCCACTGTTTTTTTTTTTTTTTTTTCAGGGAGACTTTAGAAAAAAAAATAATAAAAAAAATATGATTTTATCAGGAAGAATTTAGAAACCAAATAAAATAAAATGATTTTTTCAGGGAGAATTTATAAAACAAATAAAACCAAAAATAGGCGTTCTATGGCCCACTGACTGAGAGATGACGCACACAGGAATCAGGAGTGGCACACAAGCCCAGAGGCCAATATTTTTCTACCAATGATTGATGGAGTTATTTTCTCTGGTAGATTTTGGAACCCAAATCAAGGAAAAAAAATATAGGCTTTCTATGGACCACAATTGGAGAGAGAGAGAGAGAGAGAGAGAGAGAGAGATGGCACACCCAGGAGTCAAGACTGGCACACAAGCAGAAAGGCCAATATTAATCTCCCACTGTTTTTTTTTTTTTTTTTTTCAGGGAGACTTTAGAAAAAAAAATAATAAAAAAAATATGATTTTATCAGGAAGAATTTAGAAACCAAATAAAATAAAATGATTTTTTCAGGGAGAATTTATAAAACAAATAAAACCAAAAATAGGCGTTCTATGGCCCACTGACTGAGAGATGACGCACACAGGAATCAGGAGTGGCACACAAGCCCAGAGGCCAATATTTTTCTACCAATGATTGATGGAGTTATTTTCTCTGGTAGATTTTGGAACCCAAATCAAGGAAAAAAAATATAGGCTTTCTATGGACCACAATTGGAGAGAGAGAGAGAGAGAGAGAGAGAGAGAGATGGCACACCCAGGAGTCAAGACTGGCACACAAGCAGAAAGGCCAATATTAATCTCCCACTGTTTTTTTTGGTTGTTTTTTTTTTTTTTTTTTCAGGGAGACTTTAGAAAAAAAAATAATAAAAAAAATATGATTTTATCAGGAAGAATTTAGAAACCAAATAAAATAAAATGATTTTTTCAGGGAGAATTTAGAAAACAAATAAAACCAAAAATAGGCGTTCTATGGCCCACTGACTAAGAGAGAGAGAGAGAGATGGAACGCTTAGTACTGGCACACAAGCCCAAAGGGCAATATTAATCTCCCTTTTTTTTTCCAGGGAGAATTTCTAAAACCCCCCCCAAAAAAAAAATAGGCTTTCTATGGCCCACTATTTGTGAGAGAGATGGGACGCTCAGGACTGGCACAGATGGCACGCTCAGGACTGGCACAGAAGCCCAGAGGCCAATATTAATCTCCCTTTTTTTCTGGGAGAATTTATAAAACCAAAAAAATATTTAAATAGGCTTTCTATGGCCCACTATTTGTGAGAGAGATGGCACGCTCAGGACTGGCACAGATGGCACGCTCACAACTGGCACACAAGCCCAGAGGCCAATATTAATCTCCCTTTTTTCAGGGAAAATTTATAAAACCAAAAAAAAAATTAAATAGGCTTTCTATGGCCCACTATTTGTGAGAGAGATGGCACGCTCAGGACTGGCACAGATGGCACGCTCACAACTGGCACACAAGCCCAGAGGCCAATATTAATCTCCCTTTTTTCAGGGAAAATTTATAAAACCAAAAAAAAAATTAAATAGGCTTTCTATGGCCCACTATTTGTGAGAGAGATGGGACGCTCAGGACTGGCACAGATGGCACGCTCAGGACTGGCACAGAAGCCCAGAGGCCAATATTAATCTCCCTTTTTTTCTGGGAGAATTTATAAAACCAAAAAAATATTTAAATAGGCTTTCTATGGCCCACTATTTGTGAGAGAGATGGCACGCTCAGGACTGGCACAGATGGCACGCTCACAACTGGCACACAAGCCCAGAGGCCAATATTAATCTCCCTTTTTTCAGGGAAAATTTATAAAACCAAAAAAAAAATTAAATAGGCTTTCTATGGCCCACTATTTGTGAGAGAGATGGCACGCTCAGGACTGGCACAGATGGCACGCTCACAACTGGCACACAAGCCCAGAGGCCAATATTAATCTCCCTTTTTTCAGGGAAAATTTATAAAACCAAAAAAAAAATTAAATAGGCTTTCTATGGCCCACTATTTGTGAGAGAGATGGCACGCTCAGGACTGGCACAGATGGCACGCTCACAACTGGCACACAAGCCCAGAGGCCAATATTAATCTCCCTTTTTTCAGGGAAAATTTATAAAACCAAAAAAAAAATTAAATAGGCTTTCTATGGCCCACTATTTGTGAGAGAGATGGCACGCTCAGGACTGGCACAGATGGCACGCTCACAACTGGCACACAAGCCCAGAGGCCAATATTAATCTCCCTTTTTTCAGGGAAAATTTATAAAACCAAAAAAAAAATTAAATAGGCTTTCTATGGCCCACTATTTGTGAGAGAGATGGCACGCTCAGGACTGGCACAGATGGCACGCTCACAACTGGCACACAAGCCCAGAGGCCAATATTAATCTCCCTTTTTTTCAGGGAGAATTTATAAAACCAAAAAAAAAATTAAATAGGCTTTCTATGGCCCACTATTTGTGAGAGAGATGGCACGCTCAGGGCTGGCACAGATGGCACGCTCAGGACTGGCACACAAGCCCAGAGGCCAATATTAATCTCCCTTTTTTTCAGGGAGAATTTATAAAACCCCAAAAAAAATAAAATAGGCTTTCTATGGCCCACTATTTGTGAGAGAGATGGCACACTCAGGACTGGCACACAAGCCCAAAGGCCAATATTAATCTCCCACTGTATTTTTATCAGGGAGAATTTATACACCCCACAAAAAAAAATACAGAAAAATGAAAAGGCTTTCTATGGCCCACTATGTGAGAGAGATGGCACACACAGGGATGGCACTCTAGCAGAAATGCCAAATTGCCAATCTTAATCTCCCACCAAAAAAAAAAAAAAAAAAAAAAACAGGGAATGTCCTACAATTACTATCTCCCTGCCTGCAGTAATCTCAGCCAGGTATGGCAGGCAGCTACTATCTCCCTGCCTGCAGTAATCTCAGCCAGGTATGGCAGGCAGCAATAAGGAGTGGACTGATGCACAAATGAAATAAAAAGTGTGGACAAACAAAAAAGATAGCTGTGCAGAAAGGAAGGAACAAGAGGATTTGTGCTTTGAAAAAAGCAGTTGGTTTGCACAGCGGCGTACACACAGCAATGCAGCTATCAGGGAGCCTTCTAGGGCAGCCCAATGAGCTACAGCGCTGAGGGGAAAAAAAAAAAAAAAAAACTTCCACTGTCCCTGCACACCGAGGGTGGTGTTGGACAGTGCAAATCGCTGCAGCACAAGCGGTTTTGTGGTTAATGGACCCTGCCTAACGCTATCCCTGCTTCTGACAAAGCGGCAGCAACCTCTCCCTAAGCTCAGATCAGCAGCAGTAAGATGGCGGTCGGCGGGAACGCCTCTTTATAGCCCCTGTGACGTTGCAGACAGCAAGCCAATCACTGCAATGCCCTTCTCTAAGATGGTGGGGACCAGGACCTATGTCATCACGCTGCCCACACTCTGCGTTTACCTTCATTGGCTGAGAAATGGCGCTTTTCGCGTCATTGAAACGCGACTTTGGCGCGAAAGTCGCGTACCGCATGGCCGACCCCGCACAGGGGTCGGATCGGGTTTCATGAAACCCCGACTTAGCCAAAAGTCGGCGACTTTTGAAAATGTTCGACCCGTTTCGCTCAACCCTAGTCCTGGAGACCATCCAGAAGCCGGTCAGCCAGCCTCTGGAAGGTCGCCGGGGCAGTCTTAATCCCGAATGGCATAACTCGAAACTGGAATAAGCCAAACGGGGTGACAAATGCCGACTTGGGAATAGCATCAAGACTAAGGGGAATCTGCCAGTAGCCTTTGAATAGATCGATGGTGGTCAAATACTTTGCCCCTGCCAGCCGGTCTAACAAGTCATCCACATGCGGCATGGGATACGCATCCGTCACTGTTTTCTCATTGAGCTTACGATAGTCTACACAAAACCGTGTAGTCCCATCCTTCTTGGGCACTAACACTACGGGGGATGCCCAGGGACTATCTGACTCTTCAATGACCCCTAAACGCAACATCTCTTGTATCTCTTGTCGCATCTCTTCTCGTACAGACTCAGGGACGCGGAAGGGGGTTGTCGCAGGGGGGTCTGATCCTGGGTCTCAACCTTGTGTTGTGCCAGGTGAGTGTACCCGGGTTTCCCCGAAAACATCCTCTGTCGCTGCCTCAACAACTCCTCCGCCTGCTGTCTCTCCCGAGGACCTAAGTCTTCACCCCAGTGTACCTGGTCCCATGTTTTAGACTGAGTCCTCTCCCCTAAGACATCAGGCAAGGGAAGTCCGGCTAAATCCTCTGCTTCAGGTGCACAGATGGCCACTACCTCTTCAGGGCGCTCCCGATAGGGCTTCAGCATATTCACGTCGAACATGCGGATAACCCTGGGGTCATCACAATCGGCAACATTATAGGTGGTGTCGGCTATTTTCCCCACTACCTGGTAGGGCCCCTGCCATGCAGCTTGGAACTTGTTCTGCCTAGTGGGCTCTAACACCAGGACCTTCTGCCCTATTTCCAAGGTGTGCTCTCTAGCCCTCCGATCGTACCATACGCGCTGGCGCCGCTGGGCCACCTGCATGTTCCCACGTACAGCCTGGGTCAGCTCCTGTAGGCGGACCCGGAATTCCAGCACATAGGGTACAATAGGTACCCCTTCTATGGTGCCTTCCCCTTCCCAGTGTTCTAGCACTAAATCTAGGGGTCCCCTTACCCGTCTCCCGTATACCAGTTCAAATGGGGATAACCCCGTGGATTCTTGGGGCACCTCTCGATAGGCAAACAGGAGGTGAGGCAAGAATTTCTCCCAGTCCCTGTAGGTCCTGGTAAAAGTCCCAATGAGTTGTTTTAACGTCCCGTTAAAGCGTTCACACAACCCATTGGTTTGCGGGTGGTACGGGGTGCTTCTAATGGACTTCACGCCGCACAACTTCCACAGTTGGTTGGTCACCTCTGCTGTAAACTGGGTACCCTGGTCTGAGATAATCTCCTGGGGAAATCCAACCCGTGAGAAAACCTGGAGCAAGGCAGCCGCCACCGTCTCTGCCTTTATGTTAGGTAACGCAACCGCCTCTGGATACCGTGTGACATAATCTACCACTGTTGTGGTTAAGAGCACACGGAATGACCTGATAGTTTCTGATAATAAAGGACGAGCTCTGGGACGTGGGAACTCTGCTGACCGCAATCCCTAATCCTATCAAACACACTAGAAATAGCCGTGGATTGCGCCTAACGCTCCCTATGCAACTCGGCACAGCCTAAGGAACTAGCTAGCCCTGAAGATAGAAAAATAAAGCCTACCTTGCCTCAGAGAAATTCCCCAAAGGAAAAGACAGCCCCCCACATATAATGACTGTGAGTAAAGATGAAAATACAAACACAGAGATTAAATAGATTTAGCAAAGTGAGGCCCGACTTACTAAACAGACAGAGGATAGGAAAGGTAACTTTGCGGTCAGCACAAAAACCTACAAAAAGACCACGCAGAGGGCGCAAAAAGACCCTCCGCACCGACTCACGGTGCGGAGGCGCTCCCTCTGCGTCCCAGAGCTTCCAGCAAGCAAGACAACAATAAAAATAGCGAGCTGGACAGAAAAATAGCAAACCAAAGAAATACAAGCTGGAACTTAGCTTCTACTGGGAAGACAGGTCACAAGAACGATCCAGGAGTGAACTAGACCAATACTGGAACATTGACAGGTGGCATGGAGCAAAGATCTAAGTGGAGTTAAATAGAGCAGCCAGCTAACGAATTAACCTCGTCACCTGAGGAAAGAAACTCAGAAACACCCACCAGAGGAAGTCCATGGACAGAACCAGCCGAAGTACCATTCATGACCACAGGAGGGAGCCCGACAACAGAATTCAGAACAGTACCCCCCCTGGAGGAGGGGTCACCGAACCCTCACCAGAGCCGCCAGGCCGACCAGGATGAGCCAAATGAAAGGCACGAACCAGATCGGCAGCATGAACATCAGAGGCAAAAACCCAGGAATTATCTTCCTGACCATAACCCTTCCACTTGACCAGGTACTGGAGTTTCCGTCTCGAAACACGAGAATCTAAAATCTTCTCCACCACATACTCCAACTCCCCCTCAACCAACACCGGGGCAGGAGGATCAACGGATGGAACCACAGGCGCCACGTATCTCCGCAATAACGACCTATGGAACACATTATGGATGGCAAAAGAAGCAGGAGGGCCAAACGAAATTACACAGGATTGATAACCTCAGAAATCTTATACGGACCAATGAAACGAGGCTTAAACTTAGGAGAGGAAACCTTCATAGGAACATAACGAGACGACAACCAAACCAAATCCCCAACATGAAGTCGGGGACCCACACAGCGCCGGCGGTTAGCGAAACGTTGAGCCTTCTCCTGGGACAATGTCAAATTGTCCACCACATGAGTCCAAATCTGCTGCAACTATCCACCACAGTATCTGCACCAGGACAGTCCGAAGACTCAACCTGCCCTGAAGAGAAATGAGGATGGAAACCAGAATTGCAGAAAAACGGCGAAACCAAAGTAGCCGAGCTGGCCCGATTGTTAAGGGCGAACTCAGCCAACGGCAAAAAGGACACCAAATCATCCTGATCAGCAGAAACAAAGCATCTCAGATATGTTTCCAAAGTTTGATTAGTTCGTTCGGTTTGGCCATTTGTCTGAGGATGGAAAGCCGAGGAGAAAGACAAATCAATGCCCATCCTAGCACAAAAGGATCGCCAAAACCTCGAAACAAACTGGGAACCTCTGTCAGAAACGATGTTCTCCGGGATACCATGTAAACGAACCACATGCTGGAAAAATAATGGCACCAAATCAGAGGAGGAAGGCAATTTAGACAAAGGTACCAAATGGACCATCTTAGAAGAGCGATCACAAACCACCCAAATGACCGACATCTTTTGAGAGAAGGGGTGATCCGAAATAAAATCCATAGAAATATGCGTCCAGGGCCTCTTCGGGACCGGCAAGGGCAAAAGCAACCCACTGGCACGAGAACAGCAGGGCTTAGCCCGAGCACAAGTCCCACAGGACTGCACAAAAGAACGCACATCCCGTGACAAAGACGGCCACCAGAAGGATCTAGCCACTAAATCTCTGGTACCAAGATTCCAGGATGCCCAGCCAACACTGAACAATGAATCTCATAGATAACTCTACTAGTCCATCTATCAGGGACAAACAGTTTCTCCGCTGGGCAACGGTCAGGTCTATCAGCCTGAAATTTTTGCAACACCCGCCGCAAATCAGGGGAGATGGCAGACAAAATTACCCCCTCTTTGAGAATACCCGCCGGCTCAGGAACACCCGGAGAGTCAGGCACAAAACTCCTTGACAGGGCATCAGCCTTCACATTCTTAGAGCCCGGAAGGTACGAAACCACAAAATCAAAACGGGAGAAAAATAACGACCATCGAGCCTGTCTCGGATTCAACCGTTTGGCAGACTCAAGATAAGTCAAATTCTTGTGATCTGTCAAGACCACCACGCGATGCTTGGCTCCTTCCAGCCAATGACGCCACTCCTCGAATGCCCACTTCATGGCCAACAACTCACGATTACCAACATCATAGTTACGCTCAGCAGGTGAAAACGTTCTAGAAAAGAAAGCACATGGCTTCATCACCGAGCCATCAGAACTTTTTTGCGACAAAACAGCCCCTGCTCCAATCTCAGAAGCATCAACCTCAACCTGAAACGGAAGCGAAACATCTGGCTGGTACAACACAGGGGCAGAAGAAAAACGACGCTTCAACTCCTGAAAAGCCTCTACAGCTGCAGAAGACCAATTGACCACATCAGCACCCTTCTTGGTCAAATCAGTCAACGGTTTAGCAACAGTAGAAAAATTAGCGATGAAGTGCCGATAAAAATTAGCAAAGCCCAGGAACTTTTGCAGGCTCTTCACAGATGTCGGCTGAGTCCAATCGTAAATGGCCTGGACTTTAACAAGGTCCATCTCGATAGTAGAAGGGGAAAAAATGAACCCCAAAAATGAAACCTTCTGAACTCCAAAGAGACACTTTGACCCCTTCACAAACAAGGAATTCGCACGAAGGACCTGGAACACCATTCTGACCTGCTTCACATGAGACTCCCAATCATCCGAAAAGACCAAAATATCATCCAAATACACAATCAGGAATTTATCCAGGTACTCTCAGAAGATATCATGCATAAAGGACTGAAATACTGATGGAGCATTGGAAAGCCCGAATGGCATAACCAGGTACTCAAAATGGCCCTCGGGCGTATTAAATGCTGTTTTCCATTCATCGCCTTGTTTAATACGCACAAGATTATACACCCCTCGAAGATCTATCTTGGTGAACCAACTAGCCCCTTTAATACGAGCAAACAAATCAGACAGCAACGGCAAAGGATACTGAAATTTGACTGTAATTTTATTAAGAAGGCGGTAATCAATACAAGGTCTCAAAGAACCATCCTTCTTGGCCACAAAAAAGAACCCTGCTCCTAACGGTGATGACGACGGGCGAATATGGCCTTTCTCCAAGGATTCCTTTATATAACTCCGCATAGCGGTGTGTTCTGGCACAAATAAATTGAACAATCGGCCCTTAGGAAACTTACTACCAGGAATCAAATTAATTGCACAATCGCAATCCCTATGAGGAGGTAGGGCACTGGCTTTGGGCTCATCAAATACATCCCGATAATCCGACAAAAACTCTGGAACTTCAGAAGGAGTGGAAGACGAAATAGGCAAAAATGGAACATCACCATGTACCCCCTGGCAACCCCAGCTGGACACAGAGATAGATTTCCAGTCCAATGCTGGATTTTGAACCTGTAGCCATGGCAACCCCAAAACGACCACATCATGCAGATTATGCCACACCAGAAAGCGGATATCCTCCTGATGTGCAGGAGCCATGCACATGGTCAATTGGGTCCAGTACTGAGGCTTATTCTTGGCCAAAGGCGTAGCATCAATTCCTCTCAATGGAATAGGATACTGCAAGGGCTCCAAGAAAAAACCACAGCGCCTAGCATACTCCAAGTCCATCAAATTCAGGGCAGCGCCTGAATCCACAAATGCCATAACAGAATAGGATGACAAAGAGCAAATCAGAGTAACAGACAATAGAAATTTAGACTGTACCGTACCAATGGTGGCAGACCTAGCGAACCGCTTAGTGCGCTTAGGACAATCGGAGATAGCATGAGTGGAATCACCACAGTAAAAACATAGCCCATTCCGACGTCTGTGTTCTTGCCATTCAGCTCTGGTCAAAGTCCTATCATATTGCATAGGCTCGGGCTCATGCTCAGATAGTACCGCCAAATGGTGCACAGCTTTACGCTCACGCAAGCGTCGATCGATCTGAATGGCCAAGGACATAGACTCATTCAGACCAGCAGGCATGGGAAACCCCACCATGACATCCTTAAGGGCTTCAGAGAGACCCTTTCTGAAGATTGCTGCCAGGGCAAATTCATTCCACTGAGTGAGCACAGACCACTTTCTAAACTTCTGACAATATATCTCCGCTTCATCCTGACCCTGACACAGAGCCAGCAAGATTTTCTCTGCCTGATCCACTGAATTAGGTTCGTCATAAAGCAATCCAAGCGCCAGGAAAAACGCATCAACATCACGCAATGCCGGATCTCCTGGCGCAAGGGAAAATGCCCAGTCTTGAGGGTCACCACGTAACAAAGAAATAATGATCTTTACTTGTTGAACAGGGTCACCTGAGGAGCGAGGTTTCAAGGCAAGAAACAATTTACAATTATTTTTGAAATTCAAGAACTTAGATCTATCACCAAAAAACAAATCAGGAATTGGAATCCTAGGCTCTGACATCGGATTCTGAACCACAAAATCTTGAATGTTTTGTACCCTTGTAGTGAGATTATCCATCCAAGAGGACAGACCTTGAATGTCCATGTTTACACCAGTGTCCTGAACCACCCAGAGGTAAAGGGGAAGAGAGAGACAAAACACACTGCAAAGAAAAAAAAATGGTCTCAGAACTTCTCTTATCCCTCTATTGAGATGCATTAGTACTTTGGGCCACCTGTACTGTTATGACCTGGTGGTCAGGACAATAATGGACCTGGTGGTTAAGAGCACACGGAATGACCTGATAGTTTCTGATAATAAAGGACGAGCTCTGGGACGTGGGAACTCTGCTGACCGCAATCCCTAATCCTATCAAACACCCTAGAAATAGCCGTGGATTGCGCCTAACGCTCCCTATGCAACTCGGCACAGCCTAAGGAACTAGCTAGCCCTGAAGATAGAAAAATAAAGCCTACCTTGCCTCAGAGAAATTACCCAAAGGAAAAGGCAGCCCCCCACATATAATGACTGTGAGTAAAGATGAAAATACAAACACAGAGATTAAATAGATTTAGCAAAGTGAGGCCCGACTTACTGAAAAGACAGAGGATAGGAAAGGTAACTTTGCGGTCAGCACAAAAACCTACAAAAAGACCATGCAGAGGGCGCAAAAAGACCCTCCGCACCGACTCACGGTGCGGAGGCGCTCCCTCTGCGTCCCAGAGCTTCCAGCAAGCAAGACAACAATAAAAATAGTGAGCTGGACAGAAAAATAGCAAACCAAAGAAATACAAGCTGGAACTTAGCTTCTGCTGGGAAGACAGGTCACAAGAACGATCCAGGAGTGAACTAGACCAATACTGGAACATTGACAGGTGGCATGGAGCAAAGATCTAAGTGAAGTTAAATAGAGCAGCCAGCTAACGAATTAACCTCGTCACCTGAGGAAGGAAACTCAGAAACACCCACCAGAGGAAGTCCATGGACAGAACCAGCCGAAGTACCATTCATGACCACAGGAGGGAGCCCGACAACAGAATTCACAACAGGAGGGGGAGTAATTTGGCCTTGCATCGATCTCCCCTCTTGCCAATGCGCTGGCAACTGTCACAGGTCTGGCAGTATTGATGAACATCATAGGTTACCCCCGGCCAAAAGAAGTTTTGTGTCAGATGATGCCTGGTGCGACTGACGCCGAAGTGCCCGGCCACGGGTATGTCATGAGAGATTTGCAGTAACTTCTGCCTATATTTCTTGGGAACTACCAGCTGTCGTTTTATAGTGGGGCTCGTCCCTGTGTGGTTCTGCTCTGTGATCTGGTAGAGGAGTCCCTGCTTCCATATAAACTGTTCCCCTTCCAGCACCCCTCTCCCCTCCTGTGCCTTCCCACGATATCCCTCCAATGAAGGATCCTCAAGTAATTCCCTCTTAAATTCATCTGGGGTGGCCCAAGAAATGTGTCTGGCTATGGGAATACGTGTAGGGCTGGGATGTCTTACCTGGGCCTCCTCTGAGTGTGATTCCGCCTCCACAGCTCGAGCTTGTCTCCGAGTGGTCACAGGATATGTCTCAGCCAGAGGGGCAACCGAGAAGGCAGACAACATGGGCCCCAAGTAATTTCCCAGCAAAACGTCTGCAGGCAAATTCTCCATCAAGCCGACCTCAACAAGGCCATCCCCAGCTCCCCAGTTCAGGTGAATCCTGGCAGTGGGCAGTCGATGTATGGCTCCCCCTGCTACACGGACTGCCACTGTCTGGTCCGTCTTCTCTTGGTCCCGGACGAGATGAGGCTTCACAAGAGTCAAAGTTGCTCCTGAATCTCTTAGTCCCTGCATGCGTTTCCCATTAACCCACACAACCTGTCAATGCTGTTGTCGATTATCTGCCTGGGCTGCCTGCACGGGTCTACTTCATGCAGCACTTGTTGTTGTAGTTGTAGCCCCCAATGCAGGGTCAGCTTCGCCTTGGTAGCAGTGTACAGCGGCCCGGCGGAAGGTAGTTGTTCCCGCCTTTGGCCACTGGGTATGCTGAGTCCGGTTGGGACATTGTCTTTGCAGGTGGCCCAGCTGACGGCAGGTGTGGCATCGCGCCCCAGGGTGGTAGGCCGGGTTTCTAGCTGGTCCCCCTACAATCTTCGGTGGTTTGGGGCCCTCCAGGTCCATGGGCGGACCCCTAGTGACCATCTTTGATCCGGACAACTGAGACCTCCTGGCGTCATGATTTTCATCGGCCAGACGAGCGGCTTCCTCAAGAGTCATTGGCCGCCTGTCCCGAAGCCATTCCTGTGTCTCGGGGTTTAGTCCAGTAAAGAATCGTTCTAACAAGAAGAGCTGGAGGACGTCCTCCTTAGTGGTTGCTTGGCTCCCTTGTACCCACTGTAGCAGTGACCTCTGTAATTTACAGGCCCATTCAGCGTGGGTATCGGTTACTCGTTTTATAAGTCCGTGGAACTTTTGGCGGTATGCCTCTGGTGTCAGCGCATACCGGGCCAAGATCACTTCTTTGATCCGCTCATAGTCCATACAGTCCTCATCGGGTACCGTGCGATAGGCGTCCGCTGCCCGACCTGTCAGCTTGCTGGCCAGAATCTGAACCCATTCCTCCGGCTTCACTTGATGAAGGGCACACTGCCGCTCAAAGTCCTGCAGAAAGCCATCAATGTCTTCCTCTGCCTCCCTCAACTGTCGGAAGGCATTAAACTGGATCTTTTTGTGGCTTACGGTTGAAGGTACGTGGGCGGAGGCCAGAGCTCACCCTGCTCGCTGAATCTCCTCTCTCCGCTCTGCCATCTCCATCTTGGCCAGCTCCACTTTGGTCCGCTCTGCCATCTCCATCTTGGTTAGCTCTATCCTGGTCCGCTTGGCCATCTCTTCCTTCAGATCAGTACGCACATCAGCCATCACCTCTCGTATGATCTCTACTGCAGGGTTTGGGCCATAGAACGCCAGTCTGTTCTTTACCTCCCTCTGGAATTCAGTCTCTTCCACGTTCACATTGGGGGGTGCTGCACTGTCGTGTTCCATGATGGCTGCTATCCAATCCGATTTTGTTTTGTTGCTGGCGATTAACCCTCGGGCTTCCACCCGATCTTTTAATGTAGTCCTCTTTAACTTCTGGTAGTTGTCTTCCATTCATTCCTTTTCTCCTGTAGAAGGGGTATCCCGCTGTCTGCCACCAGTGTAATGGGGTCTACCAAGCTCGGGTACTTCTTTCAGTACCACCCCGTGTTTCAGGAGGTCCACTCTTCTTTTGCTGGATTCTGAATGAAGGATGCAGGCTGGAATTCCTTGATTACGTGCGAGCATATAAAAGCTGACTGCTTCTCCACGTATTTCCAGTCTAAGAACACCCTTTATTTACAGCACACAGAATATATAACACAGATACACAGGGCAGGCCAATAGAAAAAGCAGGCCAGACATACATTACAATAGCCGCAGGGGGCCGGAGCCTGCCAATATTTACTGTGGTAATTACAAAGGTGGGGGGAGGTCAGAAAGAGAATATCTTGTCCAGGGGCGCAGCCTGTGGACTGATGCATTCCACATGGAAACTAGTATACATACATATACTGCATAACATTCTTGGTGCTGGGGGGTTCTGTAACAGTGGGTCTGCTGGCTATTTCTGTAGATTTCACTGGTAGATGGCAGTATGATGTGTTGTGGTATTGGTTTACACCAGGGTTGAGCGAAACGAGTCGGCCAGATTCAGAAGACGCCGACTTTTGGCAAAGTCGGGTTTCATGAAAGTCGGCCATGAGGTCGGCGATCTTCTGATCTGGAATCGGAATTCCGATACCGAGTTCCGATATGTTTAAGGGAATCGGTATCGGAATTCATATTTAAGTGTAAAATAAAGAATAAAAATTAAAAAATATTGATATACTCACCCTCGGACGCGCCCTGGTTCTCACCGGCAGCCTTCCTTCCTAAGAATGAGCGCCTGAAGGGCCTTCGATGACGTCGTGGCTTGTGATTGGTCACGTGAGCGGTCACATGGGCTGTCACGCGACCAATCACAAGCCGCGACGTCATCTAAGGTCCTTCAGGCGCTAATTCTTAGGTATATACTCACCCTCGGATGCGCCCTGGTTCTTACCCGCAGCCTTCCTTCCTAAGAATCAGCACCTGAAGGACCTTAGATGACGTCGCGGCTTGTGATTGGTCGCATGACGCCCATGTGACCGCTCACGCGACCAATCACAAGCCGCAACGTCATCGAAGGTCCTTCAGGCGCTGATTCTTGGGAAGGAAGGCTGCCGGTGAGAACTAGGGCGCATCTGAGGGTAAGTATATCAATATTTTTTATTTTGATTCTTTATTTTACACTTAAATATGGATCCCAGGGCCTGAAGGAGAGTTTCCTCTCCTTCAGACCCTGGGAACCATTAGAAACCCAATGCACTGCATTGTTTTTCGTGTTTCGGCCAACCCCGACCCCGACTTTTCTGTAGGATCGGCCGATTTCACTCGACCCGACTTTTGAAAAAGTTGGGTTTCGTGAAACCCGACCCGATCCTATAAAAAGAAAAGTCACTCAACCCTAGTTTACACAGTAGGGGTGATACACTAGATGAATCTTGTATCCCATTTTTGGAAGAGGAGATTTCTGGAAGTATAGAATTAGATCTTGTGAGTTTGTGAGGTTGTGTCTAGATCATTTTCTTTAGATGAGGTCACATATGTGTCATAAAATAATGTTTGTAAATGAGTCAAATATTAATGTTTTTTGCCAATCTTCATTGTTGACTAACAGAACACAGTCCAACCTCACAGAAAGGGAGACCACCGGCTCTGAATCAGAAGCTGTCATCGATCCTGTGGGTCTTGAAGAAGATGTTGCAGGACCATCTTTGCAATCTTCGACCTCCATCAATCCGGGCTCATCAGCTTCAGCATCACAAGGCTGAGCACCCAGTGTAGAAGATGATGCACCACCTCAATCATCAGCACCACATCATCCTGTCATCCAGGATGACCAAGCACAGAGCAGCAGTCCTACTGGCCCACAGGTGTCCTCTCCACAGCCAGTTGTCCCTTTATTACAGAGAGGGTGCCGAAGGAGAGAGGTGCAAGCTACAAGGAGGGATGTGAACGCTGGCGTCCTCAATTATTTGGCCCGGGTAGCCACGGATGATGGCGAGGAGGCATTTGCGCGCAGCCTTGCCCGTTATATTTGTCCCCTTCCCTGTGAGGTGAGGCTACGTGTGCTTTCAAATCCTGATTGATATCTTTTTTGAGTTTCTGGAGAGAAGGCAGCTTTCACAAAATAATCTCTTGCGCCTTCAATTTCCTCAACAGGTGCCGAATCAGTCAGGATTTGAAGCACCTACTCCACGTATGCCTACACCTCAACCTCTCCCACCCCAAAATGTACAAATGCCAGCAATGCACCAAATGGCAGCCTATAACCCCCATTCCCAATATGGCCACTTTTCCAGACCCAGTGATGTAGGCTGGTCCCACCCTGGGTTTGGACAACATGGCCATTTTGGGGTGGGGTATGACTACATGCAATATCTCCGTCAGCAGGGTGGGCAGAGGCAATTAAATTCTGTCCAACAATCAAATGAGCAATATGGGCAAGGCCTGTATTCGGCTCTGCAAGCCACATCTTCGTCACAGGGTGAAGGCCAATTGGCCCAACAAAGGCCCCCTGAACACGACCCTGAGTTGCCGCCATCTCCCCTGCCAACTTACAGGGATCTTTAATGGTTTCTTAAATTTTGGGATTGTGAATATCGGTTCTGCTAAACAATGTTGTTGGGTATTTTGTAGTGTATGTACACTTTGTTATGTGTTGGTTTTCTTACAAAAACTCAAAACAAAAAAAAAAGTTTGCAAGTTTGCAAAAGCAAAATATTTCAGTTAGTAAAAAAACAGTTCAAATACCCAATTGATGTTTGTGGACTCATCATTTCAACATCACACACATATGGTCTGGTTATAATCATCTGTTAAGTAAGGAAATACAACACACACAGTACTGTTTCAATGGCATCCAAAATTATATTTTGTACAAATATTAAGAAAAAAATAACATCACAACTGGGACACTGCATAATCTTGCCAGGGAGCAGCACCCTGAGGAGATACAAAATAATTTGTAAAAACATCCCTAACTTTTAGTCCAGAAAGGGGATGGCGTGGAGGAGGGCCTAATCACATTGCTCAACATGTCTTCACCAATATGATCTGAGGAGCAATCATGTATGCGGGTGTAATTGTGCAAAATTACACAGGCTTTGATTACTTCATTCACAGAAGTTTCACTGAGCTGAATGGCAGACTGGAGAACACGCCATTTTGCAACCAGAATTTTGCACTCCACCAGTCTCCGCGCCCTAGAAAGCCGCAAATTAAATATCCTCCGCTGGTGATCGAGGTTGCGGTGGGGATAAGGCCTCATGACGTGTCTGGTCAGTTGGAACGCCTCATCTCCAAGAAGAACAAAAGGCACTGCTTCCGCAATGGAGCCTGGCAGTTGTTGTGGTGGTGGGAGATCTAACTGGTTGTCACGTAGCCGCCGACCCCTAAATGGACGAATTGAAGACCCTAGAGTCTCCAGTTCGGCCATAGGCCCCAATGTCTACAATTATAAACTTGGAGTTACTGTCAACTACAGCTAACAGAACTACAGAGAAAAACTGCTTATAGTTGTAGAATTGGGAGCCAGAGTTCGGCGGCTTACGTACCCTGATATGTTTCCCATCCATGGCTCCAATGCATTTAGGGAAGTCACAATTTTCCAGGTAACCATGGGCTATTTTAAGCCAATCAGCCTGCTTTGGCTCAGGCATCACAAGGTCCTTCAGTTTGTCCCATATTTGCCTACAGGTTGACCGCACAATGCCCAAAATTGTGGAGCGGCCAATCAAAAACTCCAGGTGAAGTCCCGCATACGACAATCCAGTTGTCAGGAAGCTGAAAGTGACCAAAAAAATATTAGCTATGTTCAAACACTTCCAAAAAAAAGGACTAAACCCAAATTTTTTTTCTTTCGTGTCAAACATGATTAACGCAAATTAAAAATGTACTTAGGGTACTTCACTACAACATTTCCAACACTTTTTTATATCTGCTTGTGCCCTAATGTACACATATACATGATAATACATGCTAGAAACAAACACATAACAAAAAAATATCATCAACATACAGTATGTGAGGATGTTAAATACATACCGTAAGGTAAGTAGAAGCCACTCCTCTGCGGATATTGCTTCACGGTGTCCTGATATGTGATACCTGGATGTAACATCTCCAACAATCTATCAGATGTTGGTATAGTCATTCGACAGTACAGATAGAATTTATCTGGATGTGTCTGCAGAGCTGTATAGAGCCTCTGAAAATGGCCTTTAGTGAGGCGTTTAGTCAGAAGAGGATGCACCCACATTCTTCTCCTCCTTCGCGGATCTACTATCACAGGTTAGGGCTGGTCAAACCGACGCGACAAGAGCCAGTTAAACAAAACCCGCTGCGTTGGGGTGAACTGCAGGTGGTCAGACATGGTGCAATCGGTCAAATCCCTCGTCAAAGCTCAGGCGAAACGCGCGTCGGGCGGGTGCGGGCTATCACGGGACCATTCATACAGTTAAGTATTCCATCGCTCCACACAGCCGTTTTTCTGTCTGCTTTATGGGTTTTTTATATATTTAAATTACACTGTGCTGTGCTGCTATATTTATGATTGAATTACGCTGCTATTCGCATGATACTGCTGTACAAGCAGCCTTGTTTTGCTGCTAGATGGATCTAATGTGCAATATTTATACTGTGCTGCCATATAGATAGTTGTATTTTATTATTATAATAATTTGTGCACACAGTTTCTGATTTTGATACAATTTCTTCTGTACGGTATTTCATTTATATTCTTGCCTTATATTGAACAGCATTTTTGCACTATTAATTTCTCTGGAACGATATACTTTGTGGCACCATGATTATTTGTGGTGCCTTATAGTAATTTATAGCTGATGATCCCATTATAGACGATATTGTCATCTCTACATATTATGGATACTTATGCTGAAATTATTATGTGCATGTATTTTGATGTTTATTTGAAAACTTTTTTATAATGTATGAGTCATAATACATGCTATCTTGGTCTCTGTGTTACCCCGTACCCCTTTTTCCACCTGATTTTGTTTTTCCCTTTCATTTATGTTATGTGATATTTTTATGATTAATAAAGTTATGTTTATCATGATTTTATGAGTTGTGCATTATGTTATAGGTTTAGTATAATTTGGTAATGCACACTATATGTTCATTGTTATATATATGTGTATTCACTACAACATTTCCAACACTTTTTTATATCTGCTTGTGCCCTAATGTACACATATACATGATAATACATGCTAGAAACAAACACATAACAAAAAAATATCATCAACATACAGTATGTGAGGATGTTAAATACATACCGTAAGGTAAGTAGAAGCCACTCCTCTGCGGATATTGCTTCACGGTGTCCTGATATGTGATACCTGGATGTAACATCTCCAACAATCTATCAAATGTTGGTATAGTCATTCGACAGTACAGATAGAATTTATCTGGATGTGTCCGCAGAGCTGTATAGAGCCTCTGAAAATGGCCTTTAGTGAGGCGTTTAGTCAGAAGAGGATGCACCCACATTCTTCTCCTCCTTCGCGGATCTACTATCACAGGATAGGGCTGGTCAAACCGACGCGACAAGAGCCAGTTAAACAAAACCCGCTGCGTTGGGGTGAACTGCAGGTGGTCAGACATGGTGCAATCGGTACCACAACACTCCAACAGATGCAAACCCCAAAAATGGCCATATGGGAGTGAGTCACCTGTTGGAGAGGCCTTAAATAGGATTGATGATGGTGATTTAAATCAATTTCAGCCTCCAAAACCATTAAATGTCCATTTTGTCAGGTTGCGTGAAAAATACGCATTATGGTGGGCATACAGATTACATACGCAACATTACATGTGCAAAATACGCGACCACAACTTGCCTACGGATTACATACGGATCACCATCTTTGGAATTTTGTGGCGTATTACGGCCATAAAATACGTACCGTATTTTTATACGCTAAGTGTGACGCCGGCCTAATGCTCAGCTAGTGACGAGCACATCTGAGCACCCAGATACTCGAGTGATATCCGAGTATCACTGAGCACATTCGCTCATCCGTATCAAGAACTCAAAATTTTGAAATTTCTCAGTGTCCTACTCAGTTTAACTAAAATTATTTTTTGATGGCAGCTTCTCTGGAGATGATTACACAGATTAGACTCTGTATAGGGTTAGGCCTCAATTGTAAAAAGGGCAAAAGAATTTTATGAAAAAGAAATTGTTGGGCTTGAAAGATTCTTCATTTTCTTTAGGTGTTTCAAACAATTTTTGTGGGAAATCTATTAAGGTGGCTCCCCAAGTAACACCGTAATCAGCATTTACCCCCTCGGATCCGCTTGGAGGTCAAAATTGTTACTTAGCAAGCAAAAGATCATTAATGCAATTTTTCTATGAAATTCACAATTCTGTGTAAGTATGGGTAAGGGAAATTATAACATCAGTAATATAACATTAGATTAAGTTATGCATTCTCAAGATTAAACCCTCACAAATGGCCTTAACATACACTGTATAAACTTAAATTACAGGCCACAAGCCCAACAGGAACTGAGAACAAGGATGGTGTTACTGGGACTAAAGAAAGTGTAATTCCTGACAGTTTGGCCTGATGAGGCCAAGTCTCATAGCTAGTGTTGAGCATTCCGATACCGCAAGTATCGGGTATCGGCCGATACTTGCGGTATCGGAATTCCGATACCGAGATCCGATATTTTTGTGATATCGGGTATCGGTATCGAATTAATAGGGATGTGTAAAATAAAGAATTAAAATAAAAAATATTGATATGCTCACCTCTCCGGCGGCCCCTGGACTTCACGCTGCTAACCGGGAGGCTTCTTTGTTTAAAAAGCGCGCCTTTCGGACCTGTGAATGACGTCCCGGCTTCTGATTGGTCGCGTGCCGCCCATGTGACCGGCACGCGACCAATCAGAGGCCGCGACGTCATTCGCAGGTCCTCAATTCCTAGCATTAGCAGTTTTGTGAATGAGAATGACGTCGCGGCTTCTGATTGGCCGCGTGCCGGTCACATGGGCAGCGTTTTTGTGTGCGTTTGCACGCATTTTTTTGTGCGTCGCCGACGCAGCGGCGCGCAACGCTAATCTGAACGTAGCCTAAGACCAACTATTTGAGGTAATCAATACCAACTATGAATATTATGCAAATATGTATTTTAATCAGATATGAAAAAATATGGAAAAATCTAATTGTGCTTGTGATTGATCGCACAGTGGAAGGGGTGTGTCAACTTCACTCACCTTTGGGGAGGGGAGCAAAGAACCCAGCATGGATCGGCTGTCTTATGCTACCACTTGCCCCAGGTCAGTCAGGGAACTGCACCAAGTGCAAATAGTCACCAGAAAGGCTTCCCTTATAGGTGCAAGTTATTGAGGCGCTCCCAGTGAGGGGGGATATATATAAACCTCCTGGCCATCACTGTAAGAGTTCCTCACTAACACAGTATGGCATGCTGCCACCAGTTTATTGTTCGATATATAAATAATATTTATTTTTAATAATAATATTTATTTTTATATAGCGCTAACATATTCCGCAGCGCTTTACAAGTTGCACACATTATCATCACTGTCCCCGTTGGGGCTCACATTCTAAACTCCCTATCAGTATGTCTTTGGAAGCCCCGTCCAACAACAAGCTTATATCGGGTCAGAAACCAATCCTGGGGGTAACGTATAGTATAACAACCTGAGCGTAGGGATTCGTGAATCGAGATAAAAGAGCAGCTCAAGATTAATTTTATATTTAATCGCTGAAAAGGTGCACTAGAAATATACAGGTATATATTTACAAGAACAGATATGCAAGTACACATTCAAGAGTGTAGTACAAGGGTAGGGTAGAGATTGGTTACAATTACCGTGTTATGCAGCATGTGACTACAGGGAGGCGCTGACGGATCACAGGTCCAAATCTTCTTTACATGGTTGCCTTGGCCCTGTCAGGTAATGGGCCTCCTGTCAGTAGAAGAACTCAGTCCAAAATGATGAGCTGCCTATTACCCCTAGGCTGCCCCCTCCCACATGCTGTGCCCACCCCTGTGCAGCCTCTCTCCTCCCATCTGTGAAAGTATGGTTTTCTGTCCAAAACTGTGGGTGCTCATAACTTTCCGCCCAAAGCTCTGAATGGAAAGGCAGTGGTGACACTGGATTCTATAAGATTTTATCTGCGCAGGGAGACCAAATATGGCTCCATAACGCAGGGTTCTGGAGGTGGCTAAATTGTATGGGCGTGTGGGGGAAAGGAATGCCGATTCTGATTATGTGCTTGGCTAGACACAGAGATATTGCATTCTGTTATTATAGGTCACTTTCCAGATTTCATATCTCAGAGCATTGCACTGGATAGCCTGGGAGCAGTAGTGTCATAATGGCAGTCTGAGTTAAACAAAGGAAGCCATTTGGCTCCTGGCTGCCCAACAGTTCACATCCTTGTGATAATGACTAGGAACACAGTGTCTATGGCTTTTGGTCCGTCCCCCCCTCCCCCCTGGGATAGCTTCAAAAGACTTGCTGCTTGGGTTACTTAAATAAAAACAATGAATAGTCTTGTGGAATCCCAAGGGTGGGTGGTTGAATTTCAGAGCATGCATTCTGGATCAAAATGTATCTGACATGGTCTTCCATCAGATATCAAAATGATATCAATTAGATATCATTTTCCCATATCTCCCAGTGCTCTTAACACGTTTTGCATTTGTTTCGATTTAGCTTTCCCATTTTGTGCCTGTTACAAATGTTTATTTAAAAAATGCCACCTAAATAAAAAGATATATTTGTTAACCATGTTACATAATAGTTCAAAAGAAAGTATTTCAAAACAATAGCTTTATGGGAAATAAAGGTCTGTAATTGATTCACTGACTTATAAAGGTACCGTCACACTTAGCGACGCTGCAGCGATACCGACAACGATCCGGATCACTGCAGCGTCGCTGTTTGGTCGCTGGAGAGCTGTCACACAGACCGCTCTCCAGCGACCAACGATCCCGAGGTCCCCGGTAACCAGGGTAAACATCGGGTAACTAAGCGCAGGGCCGCGCTTAGTAACCCGATGTTTACCCTGGTTACCAGCGTAAAAAAACAAACAGTACATACTTACATTCAGCTGTCTGTCCCTTGCCGTCTGGTTCCTGCACTGACTGCTGGCCGTAAAGTGAAAGTGAAAGCACAGCACAGCGGTGAGTCACACAGCGGTGACTCACCGCTGTGGCTGTGCTCTGCTTTCACTTTACGGCCAGCAGTCAGTGCAGGAACCAGACGGCAAGGGACAGACAGCTGAATGTAAGTATGTACTGTTTGTTTTTTTACGCTGGTAACCAGGGTAAACATCGGGTTACTAAGCGCGGCCCTGCGCTTAGTTACCCGATGTTTACCCTGGTTACCAGTGAAGACATCGCTGAATCGGTGTCACACACGCCGATTCAGCGATGTCTACGGGGAGTCCAGCGACGAAATAAAGTTCTGGACTTTCTTCCCCGACCAGCGATCTCCCAGCAGGGGCCTGATCGCTGCTGCCTGTCACACTGGACGATATCGCTAGCGAGGACGCTGCAACGTCACGGATCGCTAGCGATATCGTCTAGTGTGACAGTACCTTAAATTGTTTTACACTTATTTGTAATTATAAAAACTCTGCTCAAATACTGAAAACAAAAGAAGATTTTATGAATTGAAATTGTAAACTCTCCAAGTGACCATCAAAATACATAAACAATACCATTTAAAGTGCTATTCCTGCTGCAGACGTTTATAGCATACTGTATATATACACAAAATTTGCCAAAAAATCAGATAGAAGTGGGTACCACATGTACAGCTTTCTCTTTTTAATGCTGTAGAAGTTCCAAAAATTGTACCAGTAGAGTGCTTTGGAATATTAAGTTCTCCCGAGGATAAGGGTTTGCTATTTTTCCTGAAAAATATCTGTTTCTTAACTGTGATTTGTATTGCAGGTTATTATTTTTAATGCATAATGTAGTGCAGTGACCATTATTCCAGTGATATGTCACTTTACTGGGTGGTTTGCTGATTTTGATCAAATCACTGCTTTATATGCTGTATATCTACCGATTCTCTGAATAGTGAGTTCTTTATAACCTCACCCATACTGGTGATTAACAGTTTTCTGTGTGCACTGTGCATAGGCAGAAAGCTGCCAATCAGTGGTGGGGTGTGGTTGAACTACATAGCAGCAGGTTTGCTAGTCATGTAGTGATAATCTTTTGCTGATAAAACAATAATTCTAGCAAAACTACACTAAGAAGCCCAGTAAGTGACACAACAAGGGTCTCTATCTCTACACCATGCTGTACTCAGATTTTGCAGCAAAAGCATGATGACAGATACTCTTTAAGTCAATTGCACTGACATTAATATTAAAAAAGAGGTACTGTTTCTGGGAAAAAAAATAAGCAAACATTTTTTTTAATCTTTTTCTCAGGTCAGTATATGTCCAGTATTTTGCACTAGTATTTGTAAACTAAATGAACAGTGGAACTTACAATGAGAAACACAGCCTGTATGTGTTTTGAATTCATTTCTGATTTCAGTTTATACTTACTGATAAAAGATCCTGATGTGTGAATAAGCGTTTAGGTTGGATAACCCTTTTACAGTGATAATACCATTACATGTGCCTAATAAAGACATACACTATATTGTAACACACCTCTTGTGCAGGAATTAACAATCAATGACTTATCCATGTTCAGTATGAGGATATATCATCAATTGATATAGATCTGGGGGTGGCGATACGTAGAAAACATACAGATCAGCAGAAAACTGGTTTGGCCATGTCTGTAAATAAGTGATGCATGAGGTGGAGCACACAAGCCCTGTACATTGCTGTGTGGCTGCTGATGAGTACTGGAGTATGAATGGACTGTAGTGTGCAGTACTAGGTAGTGACCACTAACCAATGAACAAGAATGATTGCTCGTACATCACTCAAAGGTAATCTGCCACCAGGTGATTGCTACCCTATTTAAGAGCAACATGATGTAAGGGTAGAGACCCTGATTCCAGTGATATGTCACTTACTGGGCTGCTTCTTCCAGTTATGATAATGAGTCACCCGTCAGGGCAGTGGGGGTACACGGTACCGGGTCCGGTCGCAATTAAAGGGGTCATCACAGAGGCAGTGACCTGCTCCGTGGCCCTGGGCGCCCAAGTAAAAGGGACATTTTTAAAGGGGTTGTGTAAATAATGAAAGTTTGAGACGCCAACTGTGGTTTTCGGTCAGAGGTCACCGACGCTGCTTAAAGGGGCCATATGGGGGCGATGGCACTGCAGCAAAGATGGTGTCGCTTCCCACAGGTGAAGCGGGGTCCCCTGGGCTCCCATTTGGCAGGGATGGTGAATGCTGGCAAATAAATGGAGACCACAGGGTTGCAGCCTTTACCTTGTTTACTGGTGTTAAGCAGCCTCAGTCCAGGCTACTGGCAACAGGTGTAGATGAAGTCCAGGAGGCCTGAAGACAAGTGGAAATCCCTTTGACTGGTCTTTAGTTCCTTGCTGCCTGTAGTTGTCTAGCAAGGTCCTCTTTTTTCCCTGTCCAGGGACAGTATCTGGTACCTGAACTTCTGGGGTGCCACATTCCCACTTTAAATCCAGTACTCCTGGACTGGGAAAAGAAAATATAGACAAACAGGTTAAGAAAGATGCAAACATTTTGAAAAACATTTCAAGGTTAAACAGGTACAAATTTTTTCCACTTCTTTCCACACATTTTTGTACTTGGTGTTATTTCTGTTCTCACTCAGTATCCAAATCCGCATCTGGTGAGGTTGTTTCTGGTGTTAGGACTCCCATATCAAGGTCAACAGGTAATTTGCTAGATCTTCCTCTCATCAGGTAAGCATGAGTGCAATTGGTGGAATTCACCGGGATATGATTATACAGATCTACCAAATCTGGCAACTTCTCTGGCCACAGATTTCTTTCCTCTAAAGGCAAAGTCTTCAACAGGTCAATTACCACCTGGTTCATCTTCTCACACATACCGTTTGGGGATGGTACGGCATTGTTCTTATCTTGTTACATCCATACAGGTTGCAGAACTCCTGGAAAACTTCCGATTCAAAGGCTGGGCCTTAGTCAGAAAGTACCTTCTCAGGGTAACCATGTGGTCGACAAAAGTGTTGTTTGAAGGCCTTGGCTGCCGTCTTCTCTGTCTGGTCCTTGACAGGCATGACTACCAGGAATCTGGAGTAATGGTCCACTATGGTCAAAGCAGAGACATAGCCTGACCGGCTTGGAGTTAGCAATACGCAGTCTAAGGCCACCAGTTAAAGTGGCTATTTGGTGACTATGGGCTGTAGAGGAGCCCTCTGGCTGTCACGGTCCTTTCTGCACAGGTTGCATGGGCCACACTCTCGGCACCACTTTTCAATGGCTTTTCTCATGCCAAGCCAATAGAATCTTCCAGAAAGTAGGACCTCCAGCTTTTTCCATCCGAAGTGTCCTGCTCCATCGTGGTACGCTTCCAAGACCATTGGTGCATCTTGTCTTGGGACAACCACCTGCCAGACCAATTCATAAGTGCATGAGTCGACATTCCTCCGGCACAGCTTACCATCATAGATCAGCAATTTGCCCTTCTCCTTCCACAGTTGCTGAGTTTCTTGTGGAGCACCTGGACCAGGATGTGAATCTGCTTGTGTTAGCAGCTGTTTTACCAGACGGATAGCTGGGGCACTATCCTGCGTCTGTGCCCATCCATGGTAGGGCAATGGGTTCAGCATGGTGTCTCGCTTGTCATTACGCTTGTTTCTCACATGATGGGAATACTGTGTCGCCACAGGGCGATGGAAGGCTGGTAACTCAATCTCTTCGAGTGCTTCCGGATCTTCTCCCACCTCTGGTAAATTGGGCATCCTGGAAAACACATCAACATTTTCGTTCTTGTGCCCTTCAATGTACTTGATGGTGAATTCGTAGTTGGACAACCGGGCCATCCATTGTTGCTCCAATGGACCTAGTTTTACAGTTTCCAGGAGGGTCAGCGGATTGTTGTCTGTGAAGACGGTGAACTTTGCTGAGGCCAGGTAGTGTTTGAACAGCTCTGTTACCGCCCAGACTATGGCGAGGAACTCCAGCTTGAAGGAACTGTAGTTTTCAGGGTTCCTTTCAGTGGGGCGAAGCTTTCTGCTGGCGTAGGCAATTACTCTTTCTTTGCCCTTCTGTACCTGAGACAACACTGCTCCCAATCCACTTTGCTGGCATCTGTGTAGAGAACAAACGGTTGGTCATAGTCAGGTTAGGCCAGTATCTCATCTCTCGTGAGAGCCAACTTCAACTGAGTGAAGCATACTTCTAGTCTGTTGTTCCACTCAAACGGAGGGCCCTTGTTCTTGGTCTTCTTGGATTGGCCCACTAACAGGTCTTACAAGGGTGCGGCTATCTCAGTGAAGTCCTTAATGAACCTTTGATAGTAGCCTGCCAACCTGAGGAACTGCCGGACTTCCTGGACGTTGCTGTGTTCACGGTGACCTTGTCAGGGTTTGGCTCCACTTCTTCAGCACTTACCACATGGCCCAGGTACTGTACTTTGGGTTTTAACAGGTGACATTTGGATGGCTTTACCTTCAGGCCAAAGTTAGACAGAGCTTCAAACACCTCGGCCAGGTGTTTCAGGTGGTCTTCATAAGTCTTGGAGAAGACAATGACATCACCCAGGTACAGCAGGACAGTTTCAAAATTCTTGCGCCCGAGACAGCACTCCATCATCCTCTGGAATGTCCCTGGTGCATTGCAAAGTCCGAACGGCATGTAATTGAACTCAGAGAGGCCCATTGGTGTCATGAAGGCAGTCTTTTCCTTATCCGCCTCTGCCACGGGAACCTGCCAATACCCACTAGTGAGATCTAAGGTGGAGAAATGGTGAGCAGATTTTAAAGCAGCTAATGACTCTTTGATTCTGGGCAACGGGTAGGCATCCTTGTGTGTAATGTGGTTTATCTGCCTGTAGTCAACACACATCCTCATTGTACCATCCTTCTTTCTATTGAGGACTAATGGAGCTGCCCAGGGGCTACAACTGTCTCTGATTACCCCAGCTTCCTTCATCTCTCGTAACATACTCTTGGCACATTGGTAGTGAGCTGGAGGTACAGGCTGGTACCTCTCTTTAATGGGTGGATGACCTAAAGTGGGGATATGATGTTGAACCCCTTTTACCTGCCTGAAATCTAGTGGGTGCTTGCTGAATACCCACTCATACTCATGGACCACCTGGTAAGCCCCTTGTTTTTGGTGTGATGGGGTAGAGTCAGTGCCCACGTGTAATTTCTGACACCAATCCTCCAACTGTCCTGCAGAGCCATTGTCCTCCACCTGGTCGGACTGGACCAAAGGTTCTGTTGCCTGTATTGCATTACTATTAACAGTAAACAGTTTAGCCAGAGTGGCATGTCTGAGTAAGTGGATCTCTTTCTCGCCACAGTTAAGGACTCGTAGCGGTACCCTCCCCTTGTGGACATCAACCACCCCTCCGGCTGTGAGGATGGTTGGCCTACTATCTGAATACACAGGTTCTACCAGGGCCTGATAGTTTGTACCTCTGAGGCCTATTGCTGCCCGACACCATATTAACATTTCACTCCTGGGGGGTATTGCAATGGGGATCGGATCACTCACTGTGACACGTCCAACTTCTCCACCAGACAATTCTACCTGTTGTCTCTGCATCAGGGCTCTGATTTCTTTTTGCAGGACACGCTGCTCATTGGAACCAGCAGTCTCGGCCTCCTGTTGTAACAAGACAATAACCTCAGCAAGACTGTTTTCTATGACATTAATACCTAAGGTCATCATGGGGTTACATTCTCGCCAGTCAATATCAACAATCACCAGTCCTTGGGCCTTCAATTCTACCAGCCCCACCTTAATGGTTACCTCGTTCTACCCCACCTGTGGCAAAGGCTGACCATTACCTACTACTTTTATCAAATCACTATCTGGGCCATGGGTAATGTCTGAGTCAGTCCAATACCGTTTATAGAGAATATAAGCCATATTCGTCACCTGAGAGCCAGTGTTCAGTAAAAGCATTCATCAAGATTCCGTCGATCACAGTGGGGAGGACCGGTCATCCCCTGACTTATTTGGCTCGCCAGTTTTGTGGGCCTCCTGGTCATCTTACTCCTTCGGGTTGACCCTCTGCCCCAGAGGTCGCTTGTTTAAATGGCAGTGCCTTGCGATGTGTCCTGCCTGGTTACAGCGGTGGTAGATGGGTCGTCCGTCCTGATGATAGCAGTCATTGTCTCTTCCTCTGATTGGTGAGATCCTCTTCTGTTGTCACCAGGGGACATCATCTAGACTGGAAGCTAGCTGAATCTTTTATTTCAGAAATTCCTGCAGGGACTGCACGGTCCTGGCTAGTGCAGCTACGCTTTTAGTCAGTTCCTGGACCTGGAGGCGCAATTCGGTGGAGGGATCATCATCCAGGATCTGTGAGTCGGCCTCAACGGGAACCTGAGGAAAGGGTGCCACCTCCTGGTGGTACATGAGGGCTAGATGCCTAGGGGGCACTGTGTGGCTTGGCTAAGGTTCATGCAGAACCGGGATGGCCCTGTGTTTAAATTGTGCAAACTCCAGGTCAGGGCTTTGCAAGGCCAGGATGCGAAGCTGTGTCCTGTGGGTACTGGACAAGAGTCCCTCAATGAACTGCTCCTTTAATAGCTTGTCCCCATCATGCACGCCGTTAGGGTCAACTTGCTTAATGGCCCGCAGTGCCTCTTTGAGATTAAGGGCATAGTCCCATATGCAAACTTGTGCTCCTTGCTTGCACCCGGAAAACCTCATTTTGATTTCTGCCACGGTGCGGGTGTCAAAAGTGGTTTTAAGTTTGGCAAATATCTGTTTAACAGTTCTTTTTTCAATATCTGGCCAGGATTTCACCTCTCTTTGGGCTACACCAATTAATTGACCAGTTAAGATGTTGACCTTTTAATATTCTGTCAGGGAATATACTTCAAATAAGCTGCATAGCCTTTCTTTAAAGTCACTCAGCGTATGGGACGCCCCTGAATATTGTGGCAGCCAGGCCGATCCCGGTATGTAGGGCATGGATAGCGGCATTATAGGAGCTGTTACTGCGGCATGGTCCAGACGGCTTGCAGGAGCTGCGAGCACTGCGGAGCCTGGTGGCATTATGGGACCTGTGGCAGCATCCACTTCGGGGCCTGAGGGGCATCATGGGGCCTGCGGCTGAGACTGCCACCAATTTTCCTCCCGGGTCGGACCAATCCCTTCCCCCGTGCTAACCTTGCAGAGGCCTGATGTCTCTCCTCCGGAGCCTGCAGCGGTTCCTCCTATGCACGGTCAGGTACTTCTCCTGGTCCTCCTTCCGGCGTCCTCACTTGCGGCTCTCCTGCACAGTGTCCTCACTTGCTGCTCTCCTATCAGCACAGCACCCGCTTCCTCATCATGCTCTCTCTTCAGGCTCCGCCCACAATGGCACACCCCACTTTTCCTGCTCTCCTCGCGGCGCTCTTTAGGCAGCTATTTTGAAAATAAAGTGTGCGCACCATGTGAAGCAGTTATGGCGATGTTTTGATGGCGATGTTTTAAAAGCTCATTAAAGTCTCTGGCACACAATTTAATAAAGTGCAGTTTCTTAGGTGCAAAAGACCCTCTTCAATGGGCCGGTCTATCCTGTTCGTCACGCCAAGTTGAGATGAACGTCAGGGCAGTGGGGATACTCTGTATCTGGTCTGGTTGCAATTAAAGGGGTGGCCATGGTGACAGGGACCCGGTCCGTGGCCATGGGCGCCCAAGTAAAAAGGAAGGTCTTTAAATGGGTTGTGGAAATAATGAAAGTTCGTGATGCCACCTGTGGTTTTCGGTCAGAGGTGACTGATGCTACTTACATGGGTCCTCTGGGGACAATGATGCTGCAGCAAAGATGGTGGATCTTCCCACAGGTGACGCGCGGTTCCAAGGGCTCCCGGTGTGTTTGGTAGTGATGGTGAATGCCGGTAAATTAATGGAGGACACAAGGTTGCAGTCTTTACCTGGTTTACTGGTGTTAAGCAGCCTCAGTCCAGGCTACCGGCAACAGATGATGGAGTCCTTTCAGCCTGAAGACAAGTGGAAATCCCTTTGACAGGTCAGTTTGGGAGCCTTCTACTATGCGCAGGTCTGTAGTACCTTGCTGCCTGTAGTTGTCTAACAAGGTCCTCTTTTTCTCCTGTCCAGGGACAGTACCTGCACGGTAGGCAACTTGAGCCGTCTCTTTGGGGTCTCTGTCCACGGTGATGCTGGGCTCTGATTGCTGCTGTACATCAGGTATTATGTGGGCAAGTCCCTTTGAGTTTAGTTTCAGTTTCCTGCCCTCCGGTTCTGCCGTGGGACCTTTAGTTCCTCATGACCTCAGGCTCACGGTGCCTGGTTTCTGCACTCAACTTAGAGAGGCCCAGTCGCAGGCCTTTTCTAGCTCTTAAGTCTTTCTGTGCTCCTTCACTGTCTTCTACCAACTATCAACTGTCTGCTTGTCTGCACCAGACTAACTGACTCCTCCGCCAGACCAGGTTGTATATAGGGAAGTTCCCCTTAAACCGGGTTTAGAGCTCTCGCTTCTGGCCTGGAGACAGAAAGTGCTGCATGTAAGATTACCCGCCAAAGGGATCCCTCCTGTCTCCAGGCATGGCATTACCTTCCCTGAGAGGAAGGCAATACCACTGTGGTACCTGAACTCCTGGGGTGCCACGATAACATCACTGTATTAGGTGCTGGAGATTTAGAAGTTCCCACGATAACATTTTGCATACACTGTGCATAGGAAGAAAGCTTCCAAAAATTGATGGGGTTGGTTGAATTTGGAGGACTATATGGCTTCAAGTTGCATAGTCCTCTAGTGATTATCTCCTGCTGATAAAACAGCTACAAAAAAACTATAGCAAGCATCCCTGTAAGTGATAAATTGCAGTAATCAGGGTCTCTGTATCTTTGTTATGCTGTTGTCTGATTAGGCCAATCTTGTGACAGATTTCATTCAATTCCAGCCACTGCTGCGTATTCAGTCACACTCAGCTCAATTGTCACAGGAGTCAAAAATCAATCACCTAGCCTTGCAGTCTTCCTTTATAATGTGCTGTTCTAAAGAGCTATCTGATATCGTGTAGGAACAGCACTTAGCTCCTCGTCCCCATTCTGGTCTGCATGGCCCCATCATCCCCATCCTGATCTGCATGGCTCCTCATTCCTATCCTGGTATGCATGGCCTCCTCATCCCTATCCTGGTATGCATGGCTCCGCATTCCAATCCTGGTCTGCATGGCTCCGCATTCCTATCCAGGTATGCATGGCCTCTTCATCCCTCTCCTTGTATGCATGGCTCCTCATCCCCATCCTGGTCTGCATGGCTCCTCATTCCTAACCTGGTATGCATGGCCTCCTCATCCCTATCCTGGTATGCATGGCTCCTCATCCCCATCCTGGTCTGCATGGCTCCTCATCCCTATCCTGTTATGAATGGCCTCCTCATCCCTATCCTGGTCTGCATGGCTCTTTTTATTATTTATTATTATTATTATACATTTTTATAGCGCCATTTATTCCATAGCGCTTTACATGTGAATACGGGGCAGATATAGACAAATACATTAAACATGAGCAAATAACAATTTGGTGTGGTGGACTCCTGGCTTTCTTCATCATTTGGGTAACAGTTGTTGCTTAGGCTTTTTTTAGCTGTTAGACAATGGCGGCCCCTATATTGTTCACGGACCGGTGTATATGGCCTACTTTAGCCTTATCTTAAATCTATGCATTTTCCGGTGCTGTGCGCTATATGTATGTTATTCTTTATGCTAAATTTTGTGCGTTTTTTCTTTTGTGTATTAACCATAGCACTGACTATTAATCATTATTGATAAACGCCTTGAGCCTTGTTGTTACATTTAGTGTGCCTATGTCCCAAGTGATATTTGTACTGTCACACTTAGTGCCTGTATATGTTTCAAAGTTACTTCCAGCTTGTTTCTGTCCACCATTGTTCTGTGTCTGTTGTGTCTCACCTGTGCCTGTTTAGGCATTTTTAGGACCATGTTGTGGTCTTTTTGTCATTAATAAAGCATTTTTATATACTAGTCTGTGAGTGGTACCTCTTCTTTGTAGGTGTGTATTTCATGCATGGTTAACCACAATAGGATACTTTTTTTTGGTGTTATGAGCAAATAACAAGACATATGGGTACATAAGGAGGGAGGACCCTGCCCGCGAGGGCTCACAGTCTGCAGGGGATGGGTACTGAAACACTAGGAGAGGGTTGGGCAGGTTGTGCGGTGGCTCAGTAACTTCAGGATCACTGCAGGCTGTAGGCTTGTCAGAAGAGGTGAGTCTTCAGGTTCTTTTTGAGGGTTTCTATGGTAGGCGAGAGTCTGATGTGTTGGGGTAGAGAGTTCCAGAGTATGGGGGAAGCACGGGAGAAGTCTTGGATGCGGTTGTGGGAAGAAGAGATGAGAGGGGAGTAGAGAAGGAGGTCTTGAGAGGATCGGAGGTTGCGTGTAGGTAGTTACCGGGAGACCATGTCACAGATGTATGGAGAAGACAGGTTGTGGATGGCTTTGTGTGTCATTGTGAGGGTTTTGAACTGGAGTCTCTGGGCGATAGGAAGCCAGTGAAGGGCTTGACATAGGGGAGAGGCTGGGGAATAGCGGGGAGACAGGTAGATTAGTCGGGCAGCAGAGTGTTGCAGTAGTCGAGGCGGGAGATGATGAGGGCATGCACTAGCGTTTTTGCAGTGTTGCGGTCAAGGAAAGCACGGATCCGGGAAATATTTTTGAGTCTGAGATGGCAAGGGCTTGGATATGTGGCTTGAAAGAGAGGGCAGAGTCGAGGATCACCCCGAGGCACCGGGCGTGTGGGACTGGGGAAAGTAAGCAGCCATTGACATTGATGGATAGGTCTGGTGGAGGGGTAGAGTGAGATGGGGTAAGGATGATGAATTCTGTTTTGTCCATATTCAGTTGTAGAAAGCGAGTAGAAAAGAAGGCTGAAATAGCAGACAGACAATGCGGGATTTTGGTAAGTAAGGAGGTGAGGTCAGGTCCGGATAGGTAGATCTGCGTGTCATCAGCATAGAGATGATACTGCATACTATGGGATTCTATGAGCTGTCCCAGGCCGAAAGTGTAGATGGAGAAGAGTAGGGGTCCTAGAACAGAGCCTCTTCATCCCTATCCTTGCATACATGGCTCCTTATCCCCATCCTCATCCGCATGGTCCCCTTATCCTTATGCTGGTATGCATGGCTCCTCATCCCTATCCTTGTATACATGACTCTTTATCCCTATCCTGGTATGCATGGCTTCCATCAGAAAAACATAAAAAAAAAACCTTCCTACTTACCGTCCCTACGCTCCATCGCAGCATCTTGTTCCATTGCCAACTGGGGTGGGGCAATCATGTGTGCCCGCTATTTAAGGAAATAAATATTCACTGCCCTCCATGCCAATGGTCGTGGAGGGGAGTGAATATTCATTCCCGTAAGTAGCGGACACACGAAAGCCGGAAGCCTGAGGCTGTGACTAATGAGCATGCTATTACAGAGAAATGAATATTCACTGCGAGCATAGTGAATATTAATTTCTCTTTAGCAATGGGCACAAGCTTTAGCCGAAGCAGCCGCCTCCTAGCTCCTGTGACCCTCTGCTTCTCCGCTGAAGATTCCCTTCCATATTCTCGGACTCTCATTCAAGTATAAGCAGAGGGGGCATTTTCAGCACAAAAAAATGTACTGAAAAACTCAGCTTATACTCAATATATAGGGTAATTCTTTCATCACCCAGCATAATTCTGAGCATCGCATGACATAGTGTGGAGCACACCACCACTGAACTTTGGCACTTTGCAAACATCTTTTGTGGAGTTACGCTTCTCTATCTGGTAGTCACATGAACATGTCTGGATTTGTCAAATGCCAGAACTTGCTTAACTGCATTGTATCAGGAAGGATAAAGATAATACGTTGCTTTTCAGGGATTGGCATTTGTCACTTGGATGTCATAAAGATAAATCTTAATGCATCAGCATAAAAAGCCTCTTTGGACAGGTATATGTTTCAGAAAGTTTGGGGAATGCCCTTTTCTATTTCAGCATAACTGTTCCCCAGTGCACATAGCAATATAATTAAAGGCGTGGCTGGGTAAGTGTGATGTGGAAGAACGTAACTGGCCAATGCCCTGACTTCAACCCAACTGAACACCTTTAGGATGAACTAGAATAAAGATTGTGAGACAGGCCCTCTCAATCAATATCACTCCTCTGGATGCATGGACAAAATTCCTACAGACATGGTCTAAAATCTTGTAGAAAGCCTTCCCTCAAAAATAAAAACTTTTTTGCTGCAATGTTGGGACCATCTCCATATTAATGCTTATACATTTCGATTTGGAGTTTATAAAAGCCCCTGTAAATGTAATGTGTAGGTGTCCCATTACTTTTGTTCATATAGTATACTGTATATACATCATGATATGGAGAGAGGGGAGCAATATATTTTCTTTTTTAATCAAAAAGAGACACTAAATAAAGTATCAAATTATCTGGGAAACTCCCATCAGTCACATTTATAATGGATTCTTATTAATTTCCTAGGATAAAAATAGCTGTGGAAGGTTTCAATCAGCGGCACTTCAGCGGCATGTTCAAGATCAGAATAAGGGCTCTTTGCAGTCCAATAACACATAGTAACATAGTAACATAGTAACATAGCTAGTAAGGCCGAAAAAAGACATTTGTCCATCCAGTTCAGCCTATTTTCCATCATAATAAATCCCCAGATCTACGTCCTTCTACAGAACCTAATAATTGTATGATACAATATTGTTCTGCTCCAGGAAGACATCCAGGCCTCTCTTGAACCCCTCGACTGAGTTCGCCATCACCACCTCCTCAGGCAAGCAATTCCAGATTCTCACTGCCCTAACAGTAAAGAATCCTCTTCTATGTTGGTGGAAAAACCTTCTCTCCTCCAGACGCAAAGAATGCCCCCTTGTGCCCGTCACCTTCCTTGGTATAAACAGATCCTCAGCGAGATATTTGTATTGTCCCCTTATATACTTATACATGGTTATTAGATCGCCCCTCAGTCGTCTTTTTTCTAGACTAAATAATCCTAATTTCGCTAATCTATCTGGGTATTGTAGTTCTCCCATCCCCTTTATTAATTTTGTTGCCCTCCTTTGTACTCTCTCTAGTTCCATTATATCCTTCCTGAGCACCGGTGCCCAAAACTGGACACAGTACTCCATGTGCGGTCTAACTAGGGATTTGTACAGAGGCAGTATAATGCTCTCATCATGTGTATCCAGACCTCTTTTAATGCACCCCATGATCCTGTTTGCCTTGGCAGCTGCTGCCTGGCACTGGCTGCTCCAGGTAAGTTTATCATTAACTAGGATCCCCAAGTCCTTCTCCCTGTCAGATTTACCCAGTGGTTTCCCATTCAGTGTGTAATGGTGATATTGATTCCTTCTTCCCATGTGTATAACCTTACATTTATCATTGTTAAACCTCATCTGCCACCTTTCAGCCCAAGTTTCCAACTTATCCAGATCCATCTGTAGCAGAATGCTATCTTCTCTTGTATTAACTGCTTTACATAGTTTTGTATCATCTGCAAATATCGATATTTTACTGTGTAAACCTTCTACCAGATCATTAATGAATATGTTGAAGAGAACAGGTCCCAATACTGACCCCTGCGGTACCCCACTGGTCACAGCGACCCAGTTAGAGACTATACCATTTATAACCACCCTCTGCTTTCTATCACTAAGCCAGTTACTAACTCATTTACACACATTTTCCCCCAGACCAAGCATTCTCATTTTGTGTACCAACCTCTTATGCGGCACGGTATCAAACGCTTTGGAAAAATCGAGATATACCACGTCCAATGACTCACCGTGGTCCAGCCTATAGCTTACCTCTTCATAAAAACTGATTAGATTGGTTTGACAGGAGCGATTTCTCATAAACCCATGCTCATATGGAGTTAAACAGTTATTCTCATTGAGATAATCCAGAATAACATCCCTCAGAAACCCTTCAAATATTTTACCAACAATAGAGGTTAGACTTACTGGCCTATAATTTCCAGGTTCACTTTTAGAGCCCTTTTTGAATATTGACACCACATCATAATGCATTCCCTATTGTGTCTGCAGGGCCGGTTGTAGACAAAGTGGGGCCCTGGACAAAAGTTTAAAATGAGGCCCTAAATGCTAACATATTGTGCCATCACATTCAAACATTTTGGTTGTATTTACATGTGCTGAGTTAAGGCCATTCAATGAGCAGGGTCGTCAATATTGAAGTCGTTTGGCGCTTGTTTACCAGCCTCTTTAGATCAGCTAATTAGAATGATGGGCACAGAATGATCACTAATAAATCTTTCTATCCCCCGTCGGTGTCCATTTGGGTGGAGCTGATATCAAATGGACAGCATCAGACTCTTTAAATACAGCTGTAATACATTAGGTACAGTAGTGCAATGCAGGAAGTGATACCATTTTTTTCATAATAATTTGGGAAAGTTATAAAATGTCCTATAAATGTCTGCTCTGTTCCTGATCCCGGCTTTTAGAGGAAATGAATCTGTGCTGCACTTTATGTCCATGCTCAGCAGTGACCAGTGCTGAGGAGTCAGGGAAATTGAGGAGTCGGAGTTTTGGCTTACAGACTCCACAGCCCTGATCAGCAGCACATCTACAGTTTACACCGCGTGATGTGCTGCTGTGAACAATGACATATGTTCTGCCATAAACAATCCAATCACTCGATGAATGATCAGCATTTTGCTTGTTTGCTGGACAATTGCCAACATGGCTATATATATGAACTCTCATCAGTGCAGCCGGTATTTAAAAATGTGGATGACATACAAACACACTCTGTCACATACTGCTACTGTGTGTCTATACCTGTCCATGCACATATACTAAACATATATACACGTTAGAATAACGCCAAAAAAATGTATGTATATATATATATATATATTTATATATATATATATATACATATATATATAAAAACATTCACATATACATACATATATAGCACACACTTAAACACACACACACACATACACACATATACATGGCACACACATGATGGACAGCAAATGCTCATTCAATTCATGTGTTGTGTGTATCAGAACAATAAATGTTCATATAAACACAAACACACATAGCTAACAGACAGCACACGCCTCAGATACACATACCTCAGATACACACACTGCACACATCATATACACACTGCACAAACATCAGATACGCACACTGCACATTGATTGCCCCACAAGGGCCGTTGGGTTCTCGGTACCGGGTCCTTTGGTTCACAGGGGCATGTCTCAGTGGCTGACCCGTTCCGTGGCTCTAAGACTTTCACAGAAGTTATGGCAATGGCGAAGACAGAAGTAGATTGCTGGGGCTGCACTCACATCTTGCACAGCCTCCAACACCCGATCCAGGACATTTTTAGAAGAAGTGGCGATGTAAGAAACTAGTGAGTACCTGCAGTGCTGCCCCCTGTGGTATTCGTTTCTAGGAGGGGCGATGGATGCAGCAGGAAGTGAGTGCAGTCCTAGCCTCTTGTGATATCATGTTTGAAACTCCTCTCAACTGAACAGTCAAAGGAAGTACAGTAAAAAAAAAACACATTTAGGGATTAGATAGATAGATAGATAGAATTGTATGGTGTTGTGTAATAAAGCAAAGTACAATTTTGTTTAGCGCATAAAGATAGTTAGAAAATACATCTTAGGCCCCAGACCACTCCTTTAATGTGAGTATATAGCGAATTTGTTGCAATTATATATACATTTTTTTACAATGACTTCAAAATAACTAATGGGCTCACTGGAATAAGATGCACTGGATTCAATAAAAGACACACACCACTTATTGAATTTGGTGCATTTCTTAGTGCTGTCTCCTCCAAGCGAATTGCTAATAATTAATGATACTTCATTTAGTGTCTAGAGTAGTATTTTTGGCATAAGAAACTATGGCACATTTGCAGAATTTGATAGGTGGCAAAGCCATGCTCCATTCTGTCCTGCATCAACAGTTAAACTCATTTTGGCAGAACTGCTCACTGGACAACAAAGATTTTCCCTCCTGAACACTTTTAGGTATATATAAAGTAATTTGAGCTGCTGATTATGACAATTTTGAAATTTTCTTGTTACACACTGTTTTTCCGAAATCTTCCGTTTGCGTGATTTTTTTCATATTTTTAAGTTGTCCATGCATTGTCCACAATATATGTACTGTTACATAATTTATAGACAAGCAAAGGCATAAATTCCATAAATTGTTACAGACTGGGCACTGCTAGACATGTCCAAACATGTCTGGATGCTGCCTGCAGTTGCTGTAAAATCTGCTTGCAAAGATTCTGCAAGTCATTTCAAATCTAAGGCCTCTTTCACACTTCAGTTGTTTGGCGTCAGTCTAAAACCGCCATTTTCCTCAAATAACGGATCCGTCAATTTTTTTTTACGGATCCGTTATTTTCCCATAGACTTGCATTAGCGACGGATTGTGACGGATGGTCATCCGTTCCATCCGCCATGCGACGGATCCGTCGAAATTTGGCAGACGTTTTCTGAAAATAGACGGACATTGAAATGTTTTTTGTCAACACCGAAATGGCGGATCGCGACGGATCCGTCGCGTCCGCCATTCCATAGAATGGCCGCCTATGGGCAACGGATCCGCCGCAACCGTTTTTTCGGCGGATCCGTCGCCCCAATCCGTTTTTTCAATTGCGCATGCTCCAAAAAGTAGATACTTTTCCCAGACAACCCCCAAGTAACAGATCCGTCAAAAAAAAACGGATCCGTTAGAACCGTTTTCTCAACAATTGTGACGGATCCGTCAATCCGTCACTATGTCGGTAGTGACTGACGCCAAACAACTGAAGTTTGAAAGAGGCCTAAGCAGTTATAAATGACTACAGTATGACCTGATATAGCTAAAATGTTTTGTCAGTGTGGTAACAGTTGTGATACCTTCTGTTATATTTGTGGAGAGTACACGATTAAGCCTCAAAGACAAACAATGGCAGCTCTCATCATGAAAGCCTACAAGCTGTACTTTGGATGTAAGATTGGTGATTAAGACAAATCTTGGGCTCCTTACTTGTGTTGTGCAAGATGTGCTGTTGATCTTAGAGGTTGGCTGAGAGGTTCTTGCAAGTCAATGCCGTTTGCTGCCCCATTAATATGGAGGGATCAGAAGGATCATGTGACCGACTGTTACATCTGTTTAACCAATGTCTCTGGTTTCTCTGCTAAGAATAAGAAATCCATTGAATATCCCAATATGCATTCAGCTATGAGACCAGTGCCACATGATAACACTCTTACAGTACCTAAGCCACCAGAGACATGGAGCCTAGAGGAGGCAACCGATGAAGATATTACAGTCTATGGGTCAGAGATGAGGAATGACACTGATACAGACTTTGAGCCATGTATGTCTGGTGAGCCTTATTTTATAACACAGTAGTCAGATTTGAATGACTTGGACCAAGACTTGCGTTTGTCAAAAGAAAATGCAAAGTTAATGGCTTCAATAGTACAAGGATGGCATTTGCTGTAACGTGGTTCAAATGTTTCTGTCTTTTGATGCTGCCAAGATGCTTCGTAGCCGCTCATTGGCTGGCCGCCCATCGTTCGCAGACTGGGCCCACGGCTGTGAGCCCATTGCAAAATGTAATTTGCCCCTCCCTGCTTATCAAATTAATAAACTGTGACCGACTAGTTCAACCCATCTGAGCCTGTTCGTGTTGTCTTTTCGGGATTGGTGGTAGGGGGGAAGGCAATATTTACAACACACGGGTCTCCGCAGTCTGGGTTGTTTGCTGCTTTGGGTTGTGAGGATGAGCTGAAAAAGTGACTTCTCATTATTGACTTATCAATGTTAAGCCTCAAGGCTGTCTTGTTGCACAATGGTAATTTTTATCCCTTAACACCTGTTAGCTATGCTGCACACATGAAATAAACACACGAGAACATGGAACTGTTACTGAAACACATCAATTACCGAAACTACAACTGGAACATCTGTGGAGATTTAAAAGTAGTGGCACTGCAACTTGGTTTGCAGTTTTGATATACCAAGAACTTCTGTTTCATTTGCAAATGGGACAGCCATGCTAAGCAGTCAGACTACAGTAGAAGATAGTGGCCAATCCATAACTTGTTGACTCCTGGGCAAAAAAAAATGTTGCACATGAAGCACTTGTGGACCCAGCAATGATACTTCTGCCTCTACTTTACATGAAACTTGGGCTGGGAAAAATGTTGTGAAAGCAATGAACATGGAAGTAGAAGCTTTCCGATATGATTAACAAAATCATTTCTGTTGGTCCACAATTCCATCACGAATGTCAAGCACTTTGAATAACTGCTAGTGGGGCTTGAAAAAATTGCTTGGTAATCATTCAAGGATGTTTCTGTGAAGATCCTTGACAACTATCAAGTAAGAAACTAAATTAAATTGGTTGACAACCGTTTTGAAGCTTTCAAAGCGATAAAGTGCAACATGTCTTTGAAAATTCATTTTCTTCATTCACATTTGGAATTATTCCCTGAAAATCTTTGTGCAGTCAGCGTTGAACGTGGTGAGCAGTTTCACCATGATATTGCCACAATGTAAAAGCATTATCAAGGCTACTGGAATCCAGTAATGCTAGCTTACTATTGCTGAACACTAATACGGAATGCACAGGATGTTGAGTACAAATGAAAATCAGCAGCAGAACACTTTTGTTCAGTTAAACTAATGCTGCAGATAACATTTAAATGCTTTATAATTAGCAAAAGGTAATCTCATGTATCTCAAAATTTTTATGTGACACAGACTATCTGAAATTATATTTCTGCTTAGCTCGAATGGGTTCATCGTAATCACCTCACATTTTCAAGGGAGCAAAACTTTAAAAAAAATTGTTATTCAGTGAAATTGGTCTGAAAATACCAAAAGTCGGCACATTTTTGTGCAAATATGCATTCCACAAAAAACAGGCGACTTTTAAAAGTGTGTTACACGAGTGTACTGGTAAAAACCCTTTCATAAATCTTTCCCTAAATGTTTCACTAATGCACAAAAATCTCAAAGAAAGTTGTGTTGTACAGTATACACTCAAAAGTCATACATTTATTTATAACACAGCAGATGATTTCATATAATTTCCACTAAGTTAGAAAAACAAAATGTGTTATTTGATTTTCCTAATTATTTAAAATTATTGCTTGGCACTGCAGACATAACAGTTGTCAGACAAAATAATTATTGGCCTTTTAGTCAATCAAGTTTAAAGACTTGAAAAATGTATTTCAAATGCTATTCTGCTCTTTTAGCATTTCTTCTGAAAGGAGATTAAATAGAAAACTAAAGTTCTTTCTCAAAATCAGTAGTACATTTTGTTTACAGCTTCACGATAAAACATACTGTACATTGCTAATAATTATTATAATAAACCAAAAAACTTTATAACATAATTTTATTAATTTTAAAATAGTTGTCATTCATTTGCATTCACTAAGTAGTTTAACTTTTTTTATTCCACATGTTTCCATGCTTCGAGTTATAGCACAATAACTACAGAAATAAAACATAACAAACCATTTCATATTTATGGTTCAATTTTGAAGATCCAAGAAAAATTGTATTGTGGATTCTCCAAGCGATTTTTACTCTCTCATGCAGTGAAAAATTGTAAGAAATAGCATTATATATGGTTATTTCTTATCTGCTTGTATACTTGAGTATTTCTGAAGACCCAAATTACAGATGAGTTACAGGTTATCTAACTGATAGTGAAAACAAGAACAATGGCAGAAAACTTAGACTACAATCACATGAATTTAATGTTATTGTGGAAAGGTTTTGTTATATTTTAGCATTCTTCCCTTGCCATTTGTATGCATCAACAATCTTGTATCATTAAAGCAAAATAAATGCATCAGACCATATGTTAAATCTTCCACGATTTGAATTTTTCAGGTTGCTGGAATTTGCTCAGGAAATTTAATTCACAGATTAGTCGAATGTACATAATTATGAACTAATAACCCCAGAGTATAATTATTATTATTATTGTACATTTTTTACAGCATCATTTATTCCATGGCGCTTTACATGTAAAAAGGGGGCAAATATAGACAAATACAACTAAACATGAGCAAACAATAAGGCACACAGGCACATAAGGAGGGAGGACCCTGCCCATGAGGGCTCACAGTCTGCAGGGGATGGGTGAGGATACACTAGGAGAGGGTAGAGCTGGTTGTGCAACGGTTCAGTAGGTTGTGGATCACTGCAGGCTGTAGGCATGTAGGAAGAGGTGAGTCTTCAGGTTTTTTTTGAAGGTTTCTATGTAGGTGAGAGTCTGATGTGTTGTGGTAGACAGTTCCAGACTATGGGGGAAGTCTTAGATGTGGTTGTGGGAAGAAGAGATGAGAGGGGAGTAGAGAAGGAGGTCTTGAGAGGATCAGAGGTTGCGTGTAGGTAAGTACCGGGAGACCATGTCACAGATGTATGGAGGAGACAGGTTATGGATGGCTTTGTATGTCACTGTAAGGATTTTGAACTGGAGTTTCTGGGTGATAGGAAGCCAATGAAGGGCTTGGCATAGGGGAGAGGCTGGGGAATAGCGGGAAGACAGGTAGATTAGTCGGGCAGCAGAGTGTAGGATGGATTGGAGTGGTGCCAGAGTTCTAGAGGGGAGGCCAGAGAGTAGGAGGTTGCAGTAGTAAAGGCGGGAGATGATAAGGGTATGCACTAGTGTTTTTGTGGTGTCACGGTCAAGGAATGCGCAGATCTGGGAGATATTTTTGAGTTTGAGATGGCAGGAGGAGGCAAGGGCTTGGATATGTGGCTTGAAAGAGAGGGCAGAGTCGAGGATCACCCCAAGGCACTGGGCGTATGGAACGGGGAAAGTGAGCAGCCATTGACATTGATAGATAGGTCTGGTGGAGGGGTAGAGTGAGATGGGGAAAGATGATGAATTCTGTTTCGTCCATGTTCAGTTTTAGAAAACGAGCATAAAAGAAAGCCGGTATAGCAGACAGTGTGGGATTTTGGTAAGTAAGGAGGAGAGGTCAGGTCCGGATAGGTAGATCTGCGTGTCATCGGCGTATATGTGATACTGCATACTGTGGGATTCTACGAGCTGTCCTAGGCCAAAGTTGTAGATGGAAAAGAGTAGGGGTCCTAGAACAGAGCCTTGAGGAACACCGATGGACAAGGGGCGGAGTGAGGAGGGGATGTCGAGGAGGAAGACACTGAATGTTCGGTCTGTCAGATATGACGAGATCCAGGATAGGGCCAAGCCTGAGATGCCAAGAGATGAGAGGATCTGCAGCAGAAGGGAGTAGTCTACAGCATCAAAGGCAGAAGACAGGTCAAGGAATAGGTGGAGGACAGAGTAGTGTCGCTTGCTCTTGGCAGTTAGTAGGTCATTGGTGACTTTAGTTAGGGCACTTTCAGTTGAGTGATGGGGTCGGAAGCCAGATTGTAACTGGTCAAAAAGGGAGCAGGAGGAGAGATGGGAGGACAGTTCAAGATGGACATGTTGTTCCAGTAATTTTGAGACATAAGGGAGAAGAGATATCGGGCGATAGCTAGATACAGAAGATGGGTCGAGGGAGGGCTTTTTGAGGATGGGTGTGATCTTGGCATGTTTGAAGGATGAGGGGAATATACCTGTTGTGAGTGAGAGGTTGAAGGGATGTGTTAGGGTAGGGATGAAGACCACGGCAAGGTTAGGGATGAGGTGGGATGGGAGTGGGTCAAGCGTGCAAGTGGTGAGGTGTGATCTTGATATGAGGGTAGAGAGCTGATCTTCTGCCATGGTGGAGAAGCTGGCTTTGGAGGAACAGGGTTGAGCAGCTGAGAGGGACATTGGAAACTGTGGGCCAAAGCTTTCTCTGATCGTTTCGATCTTCTGTTTAAAGAAAGAGGCAAAGTCTTCAAAAGATATGAGAGGGAAGAAGGGAGAGGTGCGGGGGATGTAGTAGAGAATTGAAAGTGTTGAAAAGCTGTTTAGGATTATGAGACATGGAGGATATGAGAGATGAGAAGTAAGTTTGTTTTGTGGCAGTGAGCATGGACTTGAAGCTGTTGAGGGACTGCATGTATGCAGTGAAGTGGTCAGCAGAGCGGGATCGCTTCCATCTCCGCTCAGCGATCTTGGAAGCCTGTCTCAGTTCTTTGGTCAGACTTGTCAGCCAGGGCTGCCTATTGATTGTACGAGTATTGCTGTGCATGAGCGGGGCTGCCAAATCAAGTGTAGCTGTTATTGTGGTGTTATAAAAAGTGGCAGCAGCATCTGTGTAATGAAGGGAGGCTATGTCTGTAAGAGGCAGAAGGGACTCAGAGAGTGATTGTAAATTAAGGTTGAGATTTCAGAGAGGGTCAGTGAGTTTGTGGAGTGTGGGTTGCACACTAGGAGAGGAGAAGGAAGAGAATGTCAGTAGGTTGTGGTTAGACAGGCGGAGGGGTGAGTTGTGAGATTAGTAAGGGAGCAGAGGTGGGTGAAGATGAGGTCCAGCGTGTGGCCATCTTTGTGAGTGGCCTCAGAGCCCCATTGAGTGAGGCCAAAGTAGGCAGTCAGTGATAAAAGTTTAGAGGCAGCTAAGGTGGAAGTGTCAATGGGGATATTGAAGTCACCCATGATGATAGTGGGGATGTCAGCAGAGAGGAAATAAAGTAGCCAGGTGGTGAGATGGTGGATATGGCTAGTTCTGGGGGGCAGTAGATGACAGCCAGCTGGAGGTTGGAGGGGGAATAGATGCAGACAGAGTGTACCTCAAACGAGGGAAGAGCAGCAGAGGGTGGTAGCGGGATTGAGGAAAAGGAGCAGGTGTCGGACAGGAGCAAGCCAACTCCTCCATAATAAACATACATTAAAAAATATCTATTCACCCAGCTCTTGTCTGTGCTGCTCTGGTCCAGTCCTGCTGTTTGGCGATCTGGTCACTAATATGGACTTCAATGGCTCATCTTCAGCATCTTTCACCTCTCGACATGTTTAGCATCTTCTGGAACTTGGCATCTATGGCGTTCCCTACTCTGACTAGGTAACAACATTATGAAACCATGGCTTAGGCAGCTAACATGACTCCAAAGTTTCTGGAAGTTGGAAGTATCCAAAGATGGTTCATTGAAAATTGTTCTGGTGACTGGACTGCAGAAAACAAGTGAGGTCCAGGTGAGTGTTAATTTTATTTCAAACTTTTAACCCATTCCTGTTTCTTGTAAATCAAACAGAAAGATCTGCAGCTGACATCTTAATGGGTTGCTTGTGCCACTTACATTTGCAGAGCTGCTGAGCTCCATTGTCTGCAGTGCTGTTGATGTGAGGTCAGCACAGCAGACAACAGGCACCCACCAGAAGCAGCCCCACCGAGACTATAAGCTGGAATCAGGCAAGGTGAATTAGGCTCAATTTGCTTTTCTACAGCTAAAAAAATTCCAGAAAAGGGATACAATCTTTAGTATACAATTTTACAATTTAATCATTTTACAGGCTTAAATCAGTTACAGAACCCAACCCTTAGGGACATAGTAGCTAGAAAAGTATTGGTCAAAATATTGGCGGAATCAAGTAATATTTTTACTAAACAGTAATAATATTTGATGGGGTTTTATTGGATGTCAGATAAAACAGTGTGCATTCATGATTAAAATGCTGAATAAAATGCCTTTTAACTTCTGTAGAAGAGATTGACACCAAAAGACAAATCAAACTGTGCTGTGTTCCTGAAGTAAGTGCAATAATACGAGCAACAAGATGCCAATGACCTGGACTTATTTATAGCCAGACAGAATCAATAACATATAAATGTGTGTGACCAGACAGCATACACCATAAACTAGATGAATTCAATGAGCAGTTGATAACTACCTCAAAGAGATATGGCAGATAAGATGGACAGAAGGCAAAGCTACTAATTATCAAGAGCTTTAATAAAAAGTGTGAAGCTGATATAAAACACAGAAAACAAAAGTAGAAGCATAGAACATGATCATATAATAAAACAGGGAGAAGTAATAAAATGGAACAGAATGAAAATTCTCTGTATCAAGTACTAAAGTGTTACTCTAAGCAACATTGTGCACAATGGAAACATTACATTTATTTATAAGTATTGATTTTCTTAAGCTGACATATTTACTATACCAGGAACATATCCTAGTATGTCACATAAATAATTATTCGATATTTCATAGTGAAGAAAGCCAAAGATGTATAATAGAAATGTTTTTCTAAATGTTACATTTTACTATCACATTTAATTACACTTATGGGCACAGGATTGTACGTGGCATAATATACTGCACAATTTTGGTTAATAAATTATAGTACAATCACATGTTTGTTTGTTTTTTTTGCTGGCCGTGCACATGATTGGGGGCTGCCAACTCTCAGCATGGCATTAATGCTCCTTTCCCTACAATACACTTTTATGTTAGAAGTTAAAAAAATGTACAGTGTTTGCAATTTATAGTGCATAAGTGCAACATCTAAACTTATAGTGTATAAGTGCAACATCTAAACCAACAATGCAACAAACACACTGGCGCTCACCCACCAAAAGTTTTTCCTCGGCAGCTGGGATCAAGACAAAGTGCCAGATCTGTCAATAAAGATTTAACAGTTATATAGTATGATGCAGCGCTTAAGGATAAATCGGCAGAACAAATGCTAAAAAGTGGTGCAAACCAGTGCTCATCAATAGGTGCACTTGGGACAACCATGGTGTACACCCCTTATTTTGAGTCTTCGATACCTGTCAGTAATCTAGCATTATGGATAACCACATACCCCTAATGGCATAGGCTAATGCTCATAGCAATACTGTTCAGGATGTGCAAATGTTATCTCAAAATGGCAAATGCTATCTAGATAATTGCAAGTTTTAGGTGACAGCTAAAAAATATGCACAGTATTTGCAATTTATAGGGTATAAGTGCAGCATCTAAACCATTTCTAATTGACTACTACATGCACTTCTACTAGTACCACGATGCCGAATATTTTGATATTTCATGGACATGGATATTAACCAGCTATAGAGTGCATCAAAGAAATGTTTCATGATATTCACTAGTCAGGTAAGTGTGACAGAACAAGGATCACAGTCAAAGGGAGTTGAAATGCCTTTAACAGAGTTTTATAGCAGTACTGAGATTTTGCGCGTTACATAGCTGCCTGCCATAGAGTTACCATTAATTTTATCATTCTTGTCTTTCTTGGACACTCTAAAAACCAATTTAGCTGTATGAGTTTTATTACATTTAACTGTGAATGCATATTGAGGGATAGATTCATTATTATTGATTTACTGCCCATTAGAGATAAATGGCAAATCTCCAACTCAACTGAACAGGGTAATGCTTATAGCAACATTTATTAGTAGATAAATTCAGAAAAGGCACATTTAACCTCTGCCTTATAGGTAAGAAAGGATATATACCATATAGGTCTGGTTCATGTTTCAGCTAATTTTCTTAAAGAAAGAACTATTATAGTGGAGGATGCTTCAAAATAATATTTTTGTATAAATTATTTAATTTCAATCCTATGGTGCACTGAAGATGGTAGCCTAACAGCAAGATGTCTAATTAAGCGTAGCCTCTAAAACAAACCACAGGTGGTCCATGCTAGGGGTAAAAAGCAAAATACCACAATAAAATTATGTAGAAAAAATATTATATTTCAAAGTCCTGTAACATAATTGTTTTTATTCTAAATAGGTAAATATACAGTAAATGTGTGAAAAATGTAGTATAATTATTAACTCCTTCAATCCCGAGCCTGTTTTCACGTCAGAATCCACAATAGACTACCTCAAAAGGTGCAAGCTGAAGATTTCACAATGGTCCTCAGAGTCCCCTGATCTGAACGTCATTGAAAATCTGTGGCTAGATCTCAAAATAGAAGAGCATGCAAGACGACCCAGGAATCTCACAGTACTGAAAGAATTTTTCGAGGAAAAATGGATGAAAATCCCTCAAATAATAATTGAAAGACTCTTGTCTGGCTACAAAAAGCATTTACAAGCTGTGATACTTTCAAAAGTGGGTGCTGTGCCGTCTATGCACTCAGAGGGAGCACAGGATGGTAATTAGGATGGTTTATTTTTTTAATAGTATTCTGATGAGGGCAATGCATACCAGGATTTGGATTGGGGCCAATCATACCAGGATAAGGATGGGCCATACATACCGGAATAAGGATGGGGCCATGCATACCAGAACGGAGATGCGAGCCATGCATAGCAGGATAAGGATCAGGGATCCAAGTGCAGCGCCCCAGGGTCCTGGTCGTTGTAGTAATATCATTCTCCTCTAGGGGGGAGTGATGTTACGTTTGAAGGCAATAAAGGAGATCTCTTTACCAGGTATCACAAACATGCAACACACTTCACACTCCAGTCCACCAGGGGGAGCTACGCTCCTATTTATTAGGGCACTCCTCACAATTTGGTAAAACTGGTGGTCTGGATAGGAAATCAGGCAGTTCCTGTCAGGCAGACAGAGAAGAAGGAGGAAGATCGAGTAGTTGCCAACAGGGTTGGTCCCTGACAGGGGTGGGATCCTGTCAGAGGCCTAGAAGAAAAGTCACGGAGCTGTGCCTGCTGTTGTGAATTCTGTGGTCAAGCTCCCTCCTGTGGTCATGAGTGGTACTTCGGCTGGTTCTGTCTATGAGCTTCCGCTGGTGGATGTGAGTGGGGCTGCGGCTTCTGAGTTTCCTTCCTCAGGTGACGAGGTTAAGTCGTTAGGTGCTGCTCTATTTAACTCCACCTAGTTCTTTGTTCCTGGCCTCCAGTCAATGTTCCAGTATTGGTCTTGCTCTCTCCTGGATCGTTCATGTGGCCTGTCTGCCCTGCATAAGCTAAGTTCTGCTTGTGTTACTTTTGTTTGCTATTTTTTCTGTCCAGCTTGCTATATTGGTTTGTCTTGCTTGCTGAAAGCTCTGGGACGCAGAGGAAGCACCTCCGTACCGTTTGTCGGTGCGGAGGGTCTTTTTGCGCCCTCTGCGTGGTTGTTTGTAGGTTTTTGTGCTGACCGCAAAGCTGTCTTTCCTATCCTCGGTCTATTCAGTAAGTCGGGCCTCAATTTGCTAAAATCTATTTCATCTCTGTGTTTGTGTTTTCATCTTTACTCACAGTCATTATATGTGGGGGGCTGCCTTTTCCTTTGGGGAATTTCTCTGAGGCAAGGTAGGCTTATTTTTCTATCTTTAGGGCTAGCTAGTTTCTCAGGCTGTGCCCGAGGTGCCTAGGTCTGGTCAGGAGCGCTCCACGGCTACCTCTAGTGTGGTGTGATAGGATTAGGGATTGCGGTCAGCAGAGTTCCCACATCTCAGAGCTCGTCCTATGTGATTAGCAACTATCAGGTCATTTTCTGTGCTCGTAACCACCAGGTCCATTGTGGTTCTGAATCACCTGTTCATAACAGCCTGCCCCACGTGTGGCAGCATGCTAAGGAAGGACAAGAACAGCGAATTGCATTGTAGAGGGTGAGAAACAAAGTCATAGCAAAAGGAGAGGAGACCAGAAGGAGTTCTGCCCTACATAGGCTGCCTCCTTCAGGAGGCGCAGGATCCGGTAGCCGGAACACTGAGCAACAGTCTCTATACCTTGCTCCAGAGACCGGCAGGACAGCTAATTCCAAGTTACTGATCTGCCTTATACCCAGGAGGCACAGTGGCAACTTGTGGGGGCCGGGGCGTGCTAGAGTCCCTGTAAAAAGCCTCAGGCCACCAGTCATACGGGTTTGTTCCTATCCATCTGGGAGACAGAGAAAGACATAACATCTAGAACATCTGCAACAGTTGTGAGGACCTTATGAGAGGCTCAGCAATAAGGTACTACAACATCCAGGTGCTAGAGGAAGGCTACTGATTTCCACCTGGATAAGGGGACTCTGGATTTGCCTTCAGACCGGCCGGACTCTGCCTGCCCTGTGATCTGGAGCTCTGGACTGTGGATGCTGAAGCCTTCAGTAAAGAGGTAAAGAGACTGCAACCTTGTGTCCTCGTTCTTCACTGCACCGCACACCATCCACCATCTTATACACTGGGAAGCCCTGAGGACACACTTCACCTGTGGGAAGGTATACCATCTAGCTGCCATAACATCACCCCAGCAGACCCCTAAGCAGGGGTGTCACGAACACACACACAGATGTCCCAAGGGCCACGGACCATGTCAGCCAACGTGACATCCCCTCGTGAACCAAAGGACCCAGTACCGAGTACCCCACTGCCCTATGGGGGCGCTCCACATGCATATCAGGATAGTGATGAGGGGTCCATACAAACCATGATAGGGATGAGGTGGCTATGCATTCCATGATAGGGTTGAGGGGGCCATGCATACCAGAATGAGAATGGAGTACAGACATACCAAGATAGGGATGAGGAGGCTATGCATTTCAGGATATGGATGAAGAGACCATGTATACCAGGATAGGGATGAGGGGGCCATGCATACCAGGGTATAGATGAGGGGGGCATGCATACTAGAATAGGGATGAAGTAACCATAAATACAAGGATAAGGGATATTAGTACAGAATTTACCACATTTTTTGCATCAATTTTTTTCTAATTTCCTCCTCTAAAACCTAAGTGCGTCTTATGGTCCAGTACATCTTATAGGCTGAAAAATATGGTATATTGCAGGGATCTGTTCTGCTTGGTGTGTCATAAAGTAATGAGCTCCTTATCATGCTCTTTCTTAAATTTGAACATTGACTGTAGTATTACAAGGAAAATCTCTGAAAAATGTTCATAGCTGGTCTACCTTTTATAGGATATGGGGATTTTCTTTCTGTTTTATTTTGTACCTCAAATTGTAGTAGAGATGCCATTAAGTTACACATTAATACTAAGGGTTTAAGGGAACAGAATGCTAAAAAGTCATTTTTCAGTTTCGTCATAAAAAGGTTCACATATGGAAGAATTCTGCTGCCCATACCGTTTCCAGTGAATTTTAGATATGCAGTATATCCCATTTTTCATTAAAAGAGAAAAAAATATGCATAATATTAAATTTGGTGATTTGAATTTCAGACTTAGAAGCAATCCTATTTGCTTCAAGATATATCTGGCAAATGGCTAGTCTATCTTCATGTGGGATGTTAGAATACATGGATTCCAAGTGTCTAGAATGGAAACTTTAGGGACTGGACCTATGGTAGATAGATTATTCAGTAAGTCCATGTTGTCCTAAAGATAGCTAGCTGTTTTTATTACCAGCAGTTTAACCCCTTCCTTACATTTGCAGTACTTGTATGTCATGATCAGAAAGGACTTTCTGACCAATACAGTACATGTACATCATGGTGATCGCCACGCATAAGGTCTGTGCGCTAGGGATCGACATTGGGTGTCAGTTGACACCAGGCTCTCAGTGCCAGGAGGGTTGCCCAAACCGCTCCCTACACTTTAAGCTCCTAAATGTTGCAATTAGTGATCACAACATTTAGGGAGCAGGCAGAGGGAAGAAAGCCCCTCTAACCTTGGAAAGGAGACCCTGCAATGTTATCACAGGGTCCCGATCGTTGTCATGGTGACCCGATATCTTCATGATGACATCTGGGTCTACAGACACTAGGAAGCTACTTAGATCATGCACAAGGCTGACAGACTAAGGACGGTTTTTTTATTTCTAGTACCTAAAAAAAGGTACCAGAGATATGTGTGTCCGTGGTAATCGTGTGCCGCCCATGTACTGCATCAGTACCTCACAGAAGAACGCCGGGGAAGAAGAGCTACAGTAAGTACAACTACAGTAAGTTCTCCTGCTCTGTCGGCGATCAGCGCGAGCAGAGGAGAATGATGAGAGTTATAATAAAATTTGAGCAATGACAGCAGGTGGGGGCTTTTGAGACTCTTAATCCCATCATCTAACACATGCTGCTGCTAATAACAGTGACAGCAGGGTGGGATGATCGGGATATCCCCCAGCTGTCACCTGCGATCTAATGAAATAAATGAATGAAAAACCCGACATGGGTTCCCACCTATTTTCTTGAACCAACCAGGCAAAACTCACAGCTGGGTGCTGCAACCCCCAGCTGTGAGCTTCAGCAAGGTTGGTTATCAAGAATAGAGGGGTACCCACACTGCTTTTTTTAAATTATTTAAATAAATAATTTAAAAATACAGAGTGGGGTCCTCCACATTTTTGACAACCAGCTTTGCTAAAGCTCACAGCTGGGGGCTGGTATTCTCAGGCTTTTAAGGGGCCATGAATATTGCCCCCCAGCCAAAAATTAGCAGCCCGTAGCTGCCCAGAAAAGGCGGTCCATCCCTCCCAAGTCTCACCATATAGGTAAGCAGTACTGTACAGTCACATTTGGAGTATTTCTACATTCAGCAGAGATTGAGGGAGACATTATGGTGCCATTTATTACCAATTTCTCAGAAATATCGGTATCGGATTGGATCAGCCGATATATTAAAAATAACGGATACCGCCGATACCGAAACCGGAAACCAATGCAAGTCAATGGGACAAAAAAATCGGAATTAAAATAAACCCTTTCTTTCCTTGTAGGTTAATTCTACATGAAGGAAAACAACTGAGAATAATGTAGAATGTATTGGAGGAGGTGGAGGAGACATTAAAGGCAGAGAGGTTTAGGCCAATCAAATGGAATAGCAGGAATTATTTTTTTTTTTTAAGAAGTTCGGAGTTACAAAGATATTGACTATGTTAAGCTTTTTTATATTTTGTCAGATATTTATGTTTCACTTCTGCCATGCTCTTCACCTTCTTTTTTACTTCTCCCACACTTTCTCCTTCATCATCCTCTTCGGGGTGGTCTTCAGGGTCGTCGTCTTTAGGGTCATTGTCAGGGAGATCCAGAGTGATTAGCAAAAACCATTTCCAAAAGCTTGAACTAGGAAATGTAGCAGAAGGTACAAGAAGGCTGAGGAACTGCCGAGAACCAGCTGACGGTACTGGAACCAGGATGGATAGCCGAATGGACAAGAGCCAATGGAACTACCGAGGACCAGCTGACGGTACTGGAACCCAGTTACTAAGCAGGAGGTACCCATGCGAGAAAGCACTACCAAGGACCACCAGACGTTGGTGGAACTCGGATACCAAGAAGGAGGCACCTAAGCCAAAGGCTCTGCCTGGAATAAGCTGACAGTACTGGAACCAGGATGGGGAGCAGAAGGTACAAGAGCCAATGGAATTAAAGAGGAACAGCTGACGGTACTGGAACCCAGTTACTAAGCAGCAGGTAACCGTGCCAGAAAGCACTACCAAGGACCACCAGACATTGTTGGTATTGGATACTGAGAAGGAGGCATCCAAGCAAAAGTCTCTGCCTGGAACCAGCTGATGGTACTGGAACCAGGGGGACCTATTCAAGATTGACTTCCAAAGAACCAGCTAATGGTGCTGGAGAAACAGAGTGTAGGTGGCGGCCGAATTGGAGCAAGTTGAAAGGGAACCTGTCAACCCCCAGGCGTTTGTAACTAAAAGAGCCACCTTGTGCAGCAATAATGCTGCATTTGGACAAGGTGGCTCTTTTAGTTATGCTCCTTGCACACGATGTTAGGCCTCTTTCACACGTCCAGATAATTCTGGTACCGGAGTTATCCGTGTCCGTGTGTCCGTGTGCTCATGTGGCACATCAGTGTGGCATACGTGCGGCAGCCGTGTGCCGCCCGTTTGCCAACTGAGGACCACACGGACCATGCAGGAGACAGCGCTACATTTAAGCGCTATCCCCTGTTTTTGGTGCTGAAGCCGGCATTCATTCCTTCTCCCCAGCAGCGTTCGCTGGAGAGAAGGAATGAAAAGTCAAGGGTTTTTTTTGTGTTAAAAATGAAGTTTGTGGTTCCCCTTCCGCCTCCCATCCCCTGTGCGTTCGCCCGCTTGCCGAGAAATACTCACCCAGCTCCTGCGATGTATGCTCTTAGCGCCAGCAGCAGGTCCTGTGTGAGCAGTCACATGGTACCACTCATTACAGTGATGAATATGTGCCGGTTTCAGCACCAAATGCAGGGGGGACAGTGGTACATGCACACGGAGGAGAGTGCACACTGTTCTCGGTGTTTCTCCGCGTGCACATGTGCGGGACGTATTGCGGTACGTGCTGCCGGAGAAAGGCGGACATGTCTCCGTGTTTTGCGCACGGACACACGGTCTGTGAAAACACGGAGACATGTGCATAGACTAGTGTTGAGCATTCCGATACCGCAAGTATCGGGTATCGGCCGATATTTGCGGTATCGGAATTCCGATACCGAGTTCCGATATTTTTTCAATATCGGGAATCGGGATCAGGATTAATATTCATGTGTAAAATAAAGAATAAAAAAAAATATGGATATACTCACCCTCGGACGCGCCCTGGTTGTAACCGCTGCAACCGGCAGCCTCCGTTCTTAAGAATGAGCGAGTGAAGGACCTGCGATGACATCACAGCTTCTGATTGGTTGCGTGAGCGGTCACATGAGCGGTCACGCGACCAATCACAAGCCGCGACGTCATTGAAGGTCCTTCACTCGCTCATTCTTAGGAATGGAGGCTGCCGGTTACACCGCTAAGGTCCAGGGTCCGCCGGAGGGGTGAGTATATCCATTTTTTTTTTTACATGAATATGGATCCCAGGGCCTGAAGGAGCGTTTTCTCTCCTTCAGACCCTGGGAACTGTTATGAACAGGTGATTCAGAACCACAATGGACCTAGTGGTTAAGAGCACACAAAGAGACCTGATAGTTACTAACATAGGACGAGCTCTGAGACGTGGGAACTCTGCTGACCGCAATCCCTAATCCCATCATACCACACTAGAGGTAGCCGTGGATTGCGCCTAACGCTCCCTACGCAACTCGGCACAGCCTGAGAAACTAACTATCCCTGAAGATAGAAAAATAAGCCTACCTTGCCTCAGAGAAATTCCCCAAAGGAAAAGGCAGCCCCCCACATATAATGACTGTGAGTCAAGATGAAAATAAAAACACAGAGATGAAATATATTTTAGCAAACTGAGGTCCGACTTACCGAATAGACCGTGGATAGGAAAGATAGCTTTGCGGTCAGCACAAAAACCTACAAACAACCACGCAGAGGGGGCAAAAAGACCCTCCGCACCGACTAACGGTACGGAGGTGCTCCCTCTGCGTCTCAGAGCTTCCAGCAAGCAAGAAAAACCAATATAGCAAGCTGGACAGAAAATATAGCAAACAAAAGGAACACAAGCAGAACTTAGCTTATGCAGGGCAGACAGGCCACAAGAACGATCCAGGAGAGAGCCAGACCAATACTGGAACATTGACTGGAGGCCAGGAACAAAGAACTAGGTGGAGTTAAATAGAGCAGCACCTAACGACTTAACCTCGTCACCTGAGGAAGGAAACTCAGAAGCCGCAGCCCCACTCACATCCACCAGCGGAAGCTCATAGACAGAACCAGCCGAAGTACCACTCATGACCACAGGAGGGAGCTTGTTGTGAATTCTGTGGCAGAGCTCCCTCCTGTGGTCACAAGTGGTACTTCGGCTGATTCTCTCTCTGAGCTTCCGTTGGTGGAGGAAAGTGGTACTGCGGCTTCTGAGTTTCCTTCCTCAGGTGACGAGGTTAAGTCGTTAGGTGCTGCTCTATTTAACTCCACCTAGTGCTTTGATCCTGGCTTCCAGTCAATGTTCTAGTATTGGACCTTTTTCCTCCTGGATCGTTCCTGTGGCCTGCTGCTCTGCATAGCTAAGTTTTGCTTTGCTATTTTGTTTGCTGTTTTTTCTGTCCAGCTTGTCTATTTGTTTTTTCCTGCTTGCTGGAAGCTCTGGGACGCAAAGGGTGTACCTCCGTGCCGTTAGTTCGGTACGGAGGGTCTTTTTGCCCCCTTTGTGTGGTTTTTGTAGGGTTTTGTGTTGACCGCAAAGTTACCTTTCCTATCCTCGCTCTGTTCAGAAAGTCGGGCCTCACTTTGCTAAATCTATTTCATCTCTACGTTTGTCTTTTCATCTTAACTCACAGTCATTATATGTGGGGGCTGCCTTTTCCTTTGGGGTATTTCTCTGAGGCAAGGTAGGCTTATTTTCTATCTTCAGGCTAGCTAGTTTCTCAGGCTGTGCCGAGTTGCATAGGGAGCGTTAGGCGCAATCCACGGCTGCCTCTAGTGTGTGTTGGAGAGGATTAGGGATTGCGGTCAGCAGAGTTCCCATGTCTCAGAGCTCGTTCTATGTTTTTGGGTTATTGTCAGGTCGCTGTATGTGCTCTGACCTCTATATCCATTGTGGTACTGAATTACCTTATCATAACAGTACTGGAAGCCAAAAGTACTAATGATTCTTAATAGAGGGAAAAAAAGAAGTTCTGAGACCATTTTTTTTTCTCTGCACTGTGTTTTGCCTTTTTTTTTCCCCTAGACATTTGGGTGGTTCAGGACACAGGTGTAGCGATGGACATTAAAGGTCTGTCTTCATGTGTGGATCAGCTCACGGCAAGAGTACAAAATATTCAAGACTTTGTGGTTCAGAATTCTATGTTAGAACCGAGAATTCCTATTCCTGATTTGTTTTTTGGAGATAGAACTAAATTTCTGAGTTTCAAAAATAATTGTAAACTATTTCTGGCTTTGAAACCTCGCTCCTCTGGTGACCCAGTTCAACAAGTTAGGATTATTATTTCTTTTTTACGTGGCGACCCTCAGGACTGGGCATTTTCTCTTGCATCAGGAGATTCTGCATTAAGTAATATCGATGCGTTTTTCCTGGCGCTCGGATTGCTGTACGATGAACCTAATTCAGTGGATCAGGCAGAGAAAAATTTGCTGGCTTTGTGTCAGGGTCAGGATGAGATAGAGGTATATTGTCAGAAATTTAGAAAGTGGTCCGTACTCACTCAATGGAATGAAGGTGCGCTCGCAGCAATTTTCAGAAAGGGTCTCTCTGAAGCCCTTAAGGATGTCATGGTGGGATTTCCTATTCCTGCTGGTCTGAATGAGTCTATGTCTTTGGCCATTCAGATCGGTCGACGCTTGCGTGAGCGTAAATCTGTGCACCATTTGGCGATATTATCTGAGCTTAAACCTGAGCCTATGCAGTGCGATAGGACTTTGACCAGAGTTGAACGGCAAGAACACAGACGTCTGAATGAGCTGTGTGTCTACTGTGGTGATTCCACTCATGCTATCTCTGATTGTCCTAAGCGCACTAAGCGGTTCGCTAGGTCTGCCACCATTGGTACAGTACAGTCAAAATTTCTTCTGTCCGTTACCTTGATCTGCTCTTTGTCATCGTATTCTGTCATGGCATTTGTGGATTCAGGCGCTGCCCTGAATTTGATGGACTTGGAGTATGCTAGGCGTTGTGGGTTTTTCTTGGAGCCCTTGCAGTGTCCTATTCCATTGAGAGGAATTGATGCTACGCCTTTGGCCAAGAATAAGCCTCAGTACTGGACCCAGCTGACCATGTGCATGGCTCCTGCACATCAGGAGGTTATTCGCTTTCTGGTGTTGCATAATCTGCATGATGTGGTCGTGTTGGGGTTGCCATGGCTACAAGTCCATAATCCAGTATTAGATTGGAAATCCATGTCTCTGTCCAGCTGGGGTTGTCAGGGGGTACATGGTGATGTCCCAATTCTGACTATTTCGTCGTCCACCCCTTCTGAGGTTCCAGATTTCTTGTCTGATTACCGGGATGTATTTGATGAGCCCAAGTCCGATACCCTACCTCCGCATAGGGATTGTGATTGTGCTATCGATTTGATTCCTGGTAGTAAATTCCCAAGAGGTCGACTGTTTAATTTATCTGTGCCTGAGCACGCCGCTATGTGGAGTTATGTGAAGGAGTCCTTGGAGAAGGGGCATATTCGCCCGTCATCGTCGCCATTAGGAGCAGGGTTCTTTTTTGTAGCCAAGAAGGATGGTTCACTGAGACCTTGTATAGATTACCGCCTTCTAAATAAGATCACGGTTAAATTTCAGTACCCCTTGCCGTTGTTATCTGATTTGTTTGCTCGGATTAAGGGGGCTAGTTGGTTCACCAAGATAGATCTTCGTGGTGCGTATAATCTTGTGCGTATTAAGCGAGGCGATGAATGGAAAACTGCATTTAATACGCCCGAGGGCCATTTTGAGTATCTAGTAATGCCATTCGGACTTGCCAATGCTCCATCAGTGTTTCAGTCCTTTATGCATGACATCTTCCGAGAGTACCTGGATAAATTCCTGATTGTGTACTTGGATGACATTTTGATCTTCTCGGATGATTGGGAGTCTCATGTGAAGCAGGTCAGAACGGTGTTTCAGGTCCTGCGTGCTAATTCTTTGTTTGTGAAGGGATCAAAGTGTCTCTTTGGTGTTCAGAAGGTTTCATTTTTGGGGTTCATCTTTTCCCCTTCTACTATCGAGATGGACCCTGTTAAGGTCCAAGCCATCCATGATTGGACTCAGCCGACATCTCTGAAAAGTCTGCAAAAGTTCCTGGGCTTTGCTAATTTTTATCGTCGCTTCATCTGCAATTTTTCTAGTATTGCTAAACCATTGACCGATTTGACCAAGAAGGGTGCTGATGTGGTCAATTGGTCTTCTGCTGCTGTGGAAGCTTTTCAAGAGTTGAAGCGTCGTTTTTCTTCTGCCCCTGTGTTGTGTCAACCAGATGTTTCGCTTCCGTTCCAGGTCGAGGTTGATGCTTCTGAGATTGGAGCAGGGGCTGTTTTGTCGCAGAGAAGTTCTGATTGCTCGGTGATGAAACCATGCGCCTTCTTTTCCAGGAAGTTTTCGCCTGCTGAGCGAAATTATGATGTGGGCAATCGAGAGTTGCTGGCCATGAAGTGGGCATTCGAGGAGTGGCGTCATTTGCTTGAAGGAGCTAAGCATCGCGTGGTGGTCTTAACTGATCATAAGAACTTGACTTATCTTGAGTCTGCCAAGCGGTTGAATCCTAGACAGGCTCATTGGTCGCTGTTTTTTGCCCGTTTTGACTTTGTGATTTCGTACCTTCCGGGCTCTAAAACTGTGAAGGCGGATGCTCTGTCTAGGAGTTTTGTGCCCGACTCTCCGGGTTTATCTGAGCCGGCGGGTATCCTCAAAGAGGGAGTAATTGTGTCTGCCATCTCCCCTGATTTGCGGCGTGTGCTGCAAAAATTTCAGGCTAATAAACCTGATCGTTGCCCAGCGGAGAAACTGTTTGTCCCTGATAGGTGGACGAATAAAGTTATCTCTGAGGTTCATTGTTCGGTGTTGGCTGGTCATCCTGGAATCTTTGGTACCAGAGAGTAAGTGGCTAGATCCTTTTGGTGGTCATCTCTGTCGCGGGATGTGCGTACTTTTGTGCAGTCCTGTGGGATTTGTGCTCGGGCTAAGCCCTGCTGTTCTCATGCCAGTGGGTTGCTTTTGCCCTTGCCGGTCCCGAAGAGGCCTTGGACACATATCTCTATGGATTTTATTTCAGATCTTCCCGTCTCTCAAAAAATGTCAGTCATTTGGGTGGTCTGTGATCGCTTCTCTAAGATGGTCCATTTGGTACCCTTGTCTAAATTACCTTCCACCTCTGATTTGGTGCCATTGTTCTTCCAGCATGTGGTTCGTTTACATGGCATTCCAGAGAATATCGTTTCTGACAGAGGTTCCCAGTTTGTTTTGAGGTTTTGGCGAGCCTTTTGTGGTAGGATGGGCATTGACTTGTCTTTTTCCTCGGCTTTCCATCCTCAGACTAATGGCCAGACCGAACGAACCAATCAGACGTTGGAAACATATCTGAGATGCTTTGTTTCTGCTGATCAGGATGACTGGGTGTCCTTTTTGCCTTTGGCTGAGTTCGCCCTTAATAATCGGGCCAGCTCGGCTACCTTGGTTTCGCCGTTTTTCTGCAACTCTGGGTTCCATCCTCGTTTCTCTTCAGGGCAGGTTGAGTCTTCGGACTGTCCTGGTGTGGATACTGTGGTGGACAGGTTGCAGCAGATTTGGTCTCATGTAGTGGACAATTTGACCTTGTCCCAGGAGAAGGCTCAATGTTTCGCTAATCGCAGACGCTGTGTGGGTCCCCGACTTCGTGTTGGGGATTTGGTTTGGTTATCTTCTCGTCATATTCCTATGAAGGTTTCTTCTCCTAAGTTTAAACCTCGTTTCATTGGTCCGTATAGGATTTCTGAGGTTCTTAATCCTGTGTCTTTTCGTCTGACCCTTCCAGATTCTTTTTCCATACATAACGTATTCCATAGGTCATTGTTGCGGAGATACGTGGCACCTATGGTTCCATCTGTTGATCCTCCTGCCCCGGTTTTGGTGGAGGGGGAGTTGGAGTATATTGTGGAGAAGATTTTGGATTCTCGTGTTTCAAGACGGAAACTCCAGTATCTGGTTAAGTGGAAGGGTTATGCTCAGGAAGATAATTCCTGGGTCTTTGCCTCTGATGTCCATGCTGCCGATCTTGTTCGTGCCTTTCATATGGCTCATCCTGGTCGTCCTGGGGGCTCTGGTGAGGGTTCGGTGACCCCTCCTCAAGGGGGGGGTTGTTATGAAAGGCAATTCAGAAACACAATGTACATAGCGATCAGAGCACATACAGTGATCTGACAATAACCCAAAATAATAGAACGAGCTCTGAGACGTGGAAACTCTGTAGACCGCAATTCCTGATCCTCTCCAAACACAACTAGAGGCAGCCGTGGATTGCGCCTAACGCTCCCTATGCAACTCGGCACAGCCTGAGAAACTAACTAGCCTGAAGATAGAAAAATAAGCCTACCTTGCCTCAGAGAAATACCCCAAAGGAAAAGGCAGCCCCCCACATATAATGACTGTGAGTAAGATGAAAAGACAAACGTAGGGATGAAATAGATTCAGCAAAGTGAGGCCCGATATTCTAGACAGAACGAGGATAGGAAAGATAACTTTGCGGTCTACACAAAACCCTAAAGAAAACCACGCAAAGGGGGCAAAAAGACCCTCCGTACCGAACTAACGGCACGGAGGTACACCCTTTGCGTCCCAGAGCTTCCAGCAAAACAAATAGACAAGCTGCACAGAAAAAATAGCAACAAATAGCAAAGAAGCACTTAGCTATGCAGAGCAGCAGGCCACAGGAATGATCCAGAGAAACACAAGTCCAACACTGGAACATAGACAGGAAGCATGGATCAAAGCATCAGGTGGAGTTAAGTAGAGAAGCAGCTAATGACCTCACCAGATCACCTGAGGGAGGAAACTCAGAAGCTGCAGTACCACTTTCCTCCACAAACGGAAGCTCCCAGAGAGAATCAGCCGAAGTACCACTTGTGACCACAGGAGTGAACTCTGCCACAGAATTCACAACAGGGGGTACTGTTGTGAATTCTGTGGCAGAGCTCCCTCCTGTGGTCACAAGTGGTACTTCGGCTGATTCTCTCTGTGAGCTTCCGTTGGTGGAGGAAAGTGGTACTGCGGCTTCTGAGTTTCCTTCCTCAGGTGATTTGGTGAAGTCGTTAGGTGCTGCTCTATTTAACTCCACCTAGTGCTTTGATCCTGGCTTCCAGTCAATGTTCTAGTATTGGACCTGTTTCCTCCTGGATCGTTCCTGTGGCCTGCTGCTCTGCATAGCTAAGTTTTGCTTTGCTATTTTGTTTGCTGTTTTTTCTGTCCAGCTTGTCTATTTGTTTTTTCCTGCTTGCTGGAAGCTCTGGGACGCAAAGGGTGTACCTCCGTGCCGTTAGTTCGGTACGGAGGGTCTTTTTGCCCCCTTTGCGTGGTTTTTGTAGGGTTTTGTGTTGACCGCAAAGTTACCTTTCCTATCCTCGCTCTGTTCAGAAAGTCGGGCCTCACTTTGCTAAATCTATTTCATCTCTACGTTTGTCTTTTCATCTTAACTCACAGTCATTATATGTGGGGGCTGCTTTTTCCTTTGGGGTATTTCTCTGAGGCAAGGTAGGCTTATTTTCTATCTTCAGGCTAGCTAGTTTCTCAGGCTGTGCCGAGTTGCATAGGGAGCGTTAGGCGCAATCCACGGCTGCCTCTAGTGTGTGTTGGAGAGGATTAGGGATTGCGGTCAGCAGAGTTCCCACGTCTCAGAGCTCGTTCTATGTTTTTGGGTTATTGTCAGGTCACTGTATGTGCTCTGACCTCTATGTCCATTGTGGTACTGAATTACCTTATCATAACAGGAGCTTGACCACAGAATTCACAACAGTAAACCCCCCTTGAGGAGGGGTCACCGAACCCTCACCAGAGCTCCCAGGCCGACCAGGATGAGCCAAATGAAAGGCACGAACCAGATCGGCAGCATGAACATCAGAGGCAAAGACCC